>NW_019396489.1:245033-309229 GCF_000591075.1 Eurytemora carolleeae
CCCACCTAACCCTTCCTAAAACGTATTCATTAATACTGAAGAGTGAACCAGGAATTTATACAGCTTGTACGGAACATTACCGCCAAGTCTACGTAAACAAATACAATGGATTCAAAACCTAGTGCTTAAAGGGACTGAGCGTAATGTTTACTGATCCATAATGCAAAGATGGCAGGTCCCTATTTACAAGGCTGTACTCTTAGTGTTGTCTAATCAAGTATAATTAGATATCCATGTTTCTGTTTCTGTTTTTTTTTATTCGCAGGTTCTCTGAGAAAGTAACTTGCGTTGCGCATTTCTTGCTTATACGATGTATGTTTTGCTTAAAAAGTTAAGGTTACTTCTAGACGTCTCAGCCTTGCTTACGATGTATGTTTTAAATTAAGAGTACTTCTAGATAGGCAGTGACAGCAAAAATGTCAAAAATATGAATTTCCCAAATGCCTTGGTATCTGGGAAATTTCCCAAATACCTACAGATATTTGTGGGTGGTATATTTTAAAGATTTTGGAAATTTCTCAAATGACTAGAAATTTCCAAATTCCCAGGTATCTGGGAAATTTCTCAAATGCCTAGATTTTTGGGAAATTTCCCAAATGCCTGGGTTTCTCAGAAATTAGCCAAAGGAGTTGAGTCTTTGACACAAACTCGGATTTTCTAATACCTATATGCAACACAATGTCGTAGACCTTAGATATTTCAAACTATGAATTATGTTAGTTATTATCTTAGTTTGAAATATCAAAAGTCTACAACATCAGTTTCCATAGATATAGGGATTAGACAATTTGAGTTTGTGGCAAAGACTCAATTCCTTTCCGGGTATCTGGGAAGTTTCTTTTTCTTCTAATGCATTTTAAACCATGTCAAAATTGTCCTGTGCTGTGACAAGTATTCTCTAACTTACAATCAAAGCTCTCTGAATCTATTTCTCTACCGAATAATGATGAATACTGCAAATCGTAAATGCTATTCTGCAAGAATAACTAGAAAAATATAGAAATACAGTTCCTTTAAGAATTTAATCTGCTAGGAGGGGGGGGGAGGAATATGAATTTTTACTCCTTTTTTGTCTACTTCTTGCTTTGTTAGGTATTTTGATGCCAATTTGAATACATGAATGCTCTGACATTCGCGTTGGGGGTTGAACAATTACACATTTTTGGAATGTTTTTTTGAAGGATGCAATTTCGAAAGATTATGTTACAAGCGTAATTTCAAGGCATCTTCAATGCAAAATATCACAATTCGGCAATGTCCAATGATTATGTATGAATTAGATATCAACGTTTTAGTTTTAGAAAACTGATTTTTTATTATTGTGAATTCTCATTAAAAGGGACTTGCGAATTTTTACTGCATGAAAATATTTAGGAGTGAGAAAAAATAAACGCTTTAAATCATAGAGAAGTACAACGTTATCTTTCACCTTATTGCATATTTATTATATTAAGATTTTAAGCACGTACCCCTCTGACCCTTCAGTAAATGTAAATTCAACCTAAAGTCTGACCACGTCAACCTTGTTGCACCGGCTAGTCCTATTGAGTGTCTGCTTCATTTCCCCAATGTCCGGGCGATACAGTACAATCTGGGACCGGAAAGGTTGACCCGGCAGGGAAATTCAACTGTACTACGACTGCCCGTGTAAGGGTAGGTTGTTAATCGGCATTGAGGGTCATCTGAACTCAAGTTTGCCAGTCTCTTTCAGGAAGTTTTAAGGTTTCTTAACACCCACTTCAACTTATGTTTTAAATAAAAGAGTTGAGTCCAGAGTACAGGATTATTACAATTATTTTGGTTTTTAGCTTACAGTTTCAAACAGTAAGTTTGTTATCTAATCCCTTATGCGGTTCTGTGAAATGATTCTTACTATAACGTTCTTTCTAAAATGTTACTAATTTTATTTCAGAATGCATTGAACAATTTCAGACTGTTTGTTTTATTTTTCCAGACTATCAGACTCGTCGCGTTTGTATATATATACATATCTACAATCTCCATGTTCAGTGCTTAATCAAATTTAAAGATAGATGATATGATGTTCCGGTTTCAGGATTTGAGAGCTCGGTACAAAACTTTAAATTTTTTAATACTACTTCTTTGCACCTGGATGATGTAAACATTTGATTTTTCAAAATTTTGACCTCATTGGCTTTATTGCAAAAAGTTGAATAAGAAGTATAGAGTTAAGAGAGACCATACCATGCACTTCACATATGGCATAGGATCAAAGGTTTGGATAAAAAATACGTAAAAAATAATTATATGACTATTATTGATAACGCGTTTAGGAAATAATGATTAATAATTTACTTTTCGAGAAATGTTTAGCAAGTTTTTAGGATTTGTTCATTTGAAATTTGTAAAATGTAAAAACACATTTGAGATTTATTTAAATATAAAATTGATCTCAGTGTACAACATGTATAATTTACACTTTTTTATATTTCTATTCTATAGACTTTAAACAGATTCTAGACACTAGACTATTGGATAGAGTTCAGACTAATTCAAGATAACAACAATTATAAATTTCACGGTTCACACTGCCCTAGTAAATATAAGAAGATGGGGTGAATTCTTTTCCAGTCATTTGACATTCATGATATTATTTTGCAACTATTCACACCATTTTACATTCATGATATTATTTTGCAACTATTCACACCATTTTTGATTGTAGCCAAGCATCAACCATTGATCTGACTTTTTAGACGCGTCATTTTATAAATCTATAGACATAAAGATTTTACCTATAATCCGGGCCATTTTAGTGTTTTTAAATCAATAAAAACTGGGAAAACTGAGAAATGGAAACTAATGTGAATATTGTAAAATGTTATAATATTGTAGACGAGACAAATAGTCTGGACTTCATCCTAAACTTGGACAATCATAGAACACTTAGAACACAGATAAACTATGTTCAACTTTAAGGGACTCGTCCCCAAGGGTATCCATGAGAATCCTCACTAGAATTCAGCCCAATTGATTCAGCCGTTTGGCCAGTCATAGCAAACATATAAATGAACGAAGATTATCATGCTATTTTTTTTTCAAAACGGAAACTTTTACAAGTCATAATTATTTTCTGGACCTCTGTCCTTTTTTCATCTCATAGAATTTAAGTTTAAGTTGAGTTTTTCATTTTCAAAATGTCTTTCACGATCTCTAGTTTAAATTCCAATTATTACAAACATGACAGTATAAAAACGTCGATTTTTTAGAAGGAGAGATAAAGCATCTTACACTTATGCTTTATATCAAAGAAGCCAAATATTTTGAATTTACCGTTCAAATTTTGTCCCCCCCCCCCCTAGATTTTTTCTGTATACGCCCTTGCTGAAGCGTCCGGGTCTAAAGTTCTCCAAGTTCAGGTTCAAAGTCTAAAACCTTGCAATATGTTAAAGTTACATGATTTTACCAAGTTATGAAACTAGGGTTTATTGGGGTTAAATTTCAATAAAGTATTTTTCTTGGCAGTTATGCTGACAGTTTGTATCGCTATAAATAAAATACTTACCTAAACCCTATTGCATAGCTGCAGATCCCCCTCTGCCCCTCCCCCTCATAAAAATGAGACTCAGAAAGTACAAACTTATCCATGTTACCAATGAAGGATAACAAAAAGACTACCTGAGCCGGCGATTTAAGAAATTCAAGAAAACACAACTCAGGTCTAGGCTGTCGTTGGGCCTTGTTTACGGCTTGAGCTTTCGGATTTAAGTTGCATCTGATTTTTCATAGAGTTGAGTTCATAAACCGGTTTAATATTGTATTTGGCGGATTTTCATGTTAGGAATCGGCAAATTTTCATTGAGTCGAGTCTTGTAAGTCGAGTCTAAGATCTCGCTGCTGTCAATCACGTGACACAAGCTGTCGTCACTCGTCAGAGTTGGGTCTAAGATTGGTTTTAAGGAATTTCGACCCGAGCCAAAGCTTTTAAATCGCGGGCTCTGAAACAAAAGTATAAATTCCGTACAGTCGTCTATGAAGATTCAACATTTGAGCCTTTGAGGTCAATCCTGTATCGCAGATATATCGTGATCAACCTAAACCCCATATGCTGTAACTTGGAGACGTTAGTATAATGCAGTGCTTTACAGATAAATGTTTATCTATATCGCATGTCAAACGTCAAACTCTTTATACTGTGAAATAGACAGAAGACTTTTAAGCAATATTATGTGTATTTGATGCCGTTCTATCAACTTATCAAGTGAAATGGGTCTGTGGCCTGTGCACACTGCACAATTACTGTGTTTCATATTTATAACTTATAGACTTCCTTTCAACAGTGTTATTGGGCCCTAATTATCTAATAAGAGTTTAAAGTTGAGTTAAATCTTAAACCCCCCCCCCCTACACCCCAACCCTTCTTTTCGTGTAAGGTTTAAAAAAAGAGTTTATATTATGTAAGAACAAATAGTTAATATTATGTAAATTGCAATGTTTTGTAAAATCAAATGTTGAAAAAAAAATGATTAAAATATAAAATAACGAAATTACGCAATTTAACATGAACTATTCAATTTTAATTTTGTGTTTAATTACATTTAAGTAAATCATTTTTTCAGCAACATTTTTACTAAGTATTTACACTTTTACAGCATGTCAATGTAAGCCAAGAGAACACAAGACAACAGGTGATCCCCTGATCTCGAGATTAAAATTTTAAGTTTGAAACTCAATTAAAAGGTGAACATTTTAGAGAAAAAAACTAAAAAGTATCAGTTGCATGTAGGGTTCTTAATCGTTTTTAAACGATAGTTTTCGAAAACAATCGCGTTTTTAAAAACGTTTTTTTAATCGATTGCTTGAAAGAAAAAAAATGAGTTTTATAACAATTAATTTCTATTTTTTTTTCAAAAGGATAAGTTTATGAATGTTGTCTAAAATGTTTTTTTTTATCGAGAGGAATACCCTGAATGTTTTTTGGCCTAAATATTTCTGATCTAAGGATTTTCCGACCAAAAAATGTATAATTTTGTTTTAAAGAACAATCGTCAAAAAATTAAATAACGACATGGTCTCGTTTATAACGAAACGATAAAATTTTTCAAAAACGTTAGTTTTTTAAAGAGATCTTCTCGTTTCCGATTTTTTCTTTTTGGTTTTTAAAACGAAACGATCGTTTTTTTAAAAGTGAAAACGATCCATTCCTAGTTATATGCATGATAACTTTACAACTGTTGAATAGAAAAAAATACAACTAAACTTAAATTAAGGTTTAAAATTGTCCATTGAACAATAAACAAATCAACGGTGTAGTAGTGTACAGGTCTATTTTACTTCAAAGGATGAATTTTAGGCTTAAAAACATTTGCTTTAAAGAAACATCAAACGCACACTGATTGCTTAAATGTCCTCTTACCATGTTCCACAGTTTTATGGATCTCACTGTATCATCATTAATGGTAAAAGCGGAAGAGTATAATGCATGTCGAAAGATTTAACATTAATTTCTTAGAACTTTCTATCAAATATCTTTCTATCTCTAAAACAATAACTAGTTGATGTCATTGGCTTTATTCTGAATTAGTTTTGTTTATTTTGACATAGATATGATCTTAGAAAAGTTTCTGATCTATTGGAGCATACAAAACCCTGTATCGTGTCGTGCTTGTTGCAAATTTTATTTTAAAAATTGAGGTCTGAGTTTAATTCAACTGTTTTTTCGTATTTTTTCATTACAATTACCAGCTCATATAATTTCTAATCTAATGTGGATTTAAGATATTTACTTTTTTAAAGAAATCTTGTTTATGTTTGAAAATTAAATTTGAATTTTAGTAATCTCTCATATATAGCTTTCCCATTTTTAATAATTGTAATCAAATTGTCATCTTTTGTGGGTAACCCTGTATACTAATCTTGAAAAACCTGAGGCTATTCGATTTCGATCAAATTATAAGTTTTCAGCTCTGGCCAAAATTCCTGTTTGTGTTCCAACAAGGATAAAGATAGGATCTGCATTGCAAATTCTTACAACCCTTTTAACGACTGAATAGAAGATTTATATTCGGTGAAAAGGTACATTCGACTGTTTATTGCCCTAACTTGTTTTATTTTCTACTAGGTTTTGGGCGCTTCGCGCCGATCTTCTATTTCAAATTTTAATTGATGTTCACTCTTTCAGTATTTTCTCTTCGATAAAACAACTCCAAAAATGTTCGTGGATTTTCAAATTCAAAAATCCAAAATAAATTTGGATATTTTGTACTCTTGACCAGCCATAAACCTTCCCTGGGGTCATGTAATGTCACAAAAATCTGTATTCCTGATGGTTTCAGCTGTTTTGACGTTTTTCGGTCACAAACAAACGGACAGACACCCAAAGTATATATAAAGATGTAGTTTGTTTTTAATCTTTGTGAAGAAACAATCTTAAGAATAAATGTTGAACTAACATCTACTGTTTTACTCTACAGAGGTTTGGTTCCATCACCATCACCGAATTTTAAATGTAGTTGTAAAATCCGGGTTTTAGATAATCACTCTGCCATCATGCATGTAATATTTAGATAATCACTCTGCCATCATGCATGTAATATTTAGATAATCACTCTGTCATCATGCATGTAATATTTAGATAATCACTCTGTCATCATGCATGTAATATTTAGATAATCACTCTGCCATCATGCATGTAATATTTAGATAATCACTCTGCCATCATGCATGTAATATTTAGATAATCACTCTGCCATCATGCATGTAATTTTTACATAATCACTCTGCCATCATGCATGTAATATTTCAAACTTTCCGTTTTAATTTGTGGGAAAAAGATTCAAGTTGAAAACTTAGAGTTACGTAAGGTCCATAAAGCGGTATGGTTGGTTCAGCTGTTACGTAAGGTCCATAAAGCGGTATGATTGGTTCAGCTGTTACGTAAGGTCCATAAAGCGGTATGGTTGGTTCAGCTGTTACGTAAGGTCCATAAAGCGATATGGTTGGTTCAGCTGTTACGTAAGGTCCATAAAGCGATATGGTTGGTTCAGCTGTTACGTAAGGTCCATAAAGCGGTATGGTTGGTTCAGCTGTTACGTAAGGTCCATAAAGCGGAATGGTTAGTTCAGCTGTTACGTAAGGTCCATAAAGCGGTATGGTTGGTTCAGCTGTTACGTAAGGTCCATAAAGCGGTATGGTTGGTTCAGCTGTTACGTAAGGTCCATAAAGCGGTATGGTTGGTTCAGCTGTTACGTAAGGTCCATAAAGCGGTATGGTTGGTTCAGCTGTTTGACCTTTAATTAATACAAACAAACAACACATAATGAAACTCTAACTTATATGCCTAGTTTTTTACAACTTTGAGATATAAACAGTTCAGACATGTTCAAGCTGACAGTCTTATTTACGACAATTGTCTATTATAGAACTAAACTATGTTGTAAAGTTGTAATTAAAAAATAGAAACAATTCCTGGTCACATATCTCAATACCTGAAATCAAAATATAAAAATTCCAAGCAATATTAAAAACTTTAAATACAAGAATCTAGAAATAAAACAAGAATATTGTGGCACTGCGCGCACTAATCCTTGATAAGTATTTTTTACACCAACTTAAAAATTTTTTTGGTGCTACTTTCGAAACTAATCCAGAGAGACATGGTAATAAAGTCCTACCATTTTGAGACTATAATTTATAGGACTTGTTTACTAAAAATGTCCTAATAATCTAAAACTAAGGACTATATTTCCAGTGACATTTTGTCCTATATAGAATTTCAGAAATTCTTGTCTCCTGGTTTTTTTCCAGAAACTGTTTTTCCTGTAACTTTCTTACTACCTTCACCATCCTAGGCTGCGGGTGTAGACCATTATCACGTAAACTTCAACATAGTACATCCTGTCATCATATTTTAATCTTTAATGCAGAATATATATACCCCTTTATATACTTTAATATTTGGAATAAAACGTCAAACAAAGAAAGCATTTGATACCAATTACAAAAAATCTTTAGATAACAGGTGAAAATGGGTTTTCAAACTGAGACTCTCTGATGTTTAAGCTGGACCCCATATTTGGACATGTTATACTGCCCTAATAGTACACTTTCTAGGGTGCAGTGTAAATTAAAACATGTCAAAAAGTTTTTTTTTGTAAATTTTCGTCTTCAATAAAACTCTTGAGAAATACTAAAAAATAAAAAACAATTGTTATAGTTTCAGAGCTATTTTTTTTCGTATATGTAAGCATTTAACAAGTATTAAAAAATTGAGTTACTCTTTGCCTAATTGACTCAAATTTTCTAATCCCATATCTAATTGTAACATGACGTTGTAAAACTTTGATATTTCAAATTCAGATTATTTGATCTAACAGAATTGAAAGTTCAAAAAGTTTAACGTCTTCGACAGTGGGTTGCAAAGATATATGGATTTGAAGAAAAGATTATGGTGATACAAATCTAAGTAATATATTTTAAAAATTCTCACTGCACCCTACTGGCAAAACATGGGGGAACGAACAATGTTTTACAATACATACAATACACACTATAAAATATAGCCTTTTTCCTCGTAAAATTTGGTAAAAAGACAAAATTATTTACGTAAAAGTTAAACTGTTTTTCTCAAAGTTTAAAGCAATTTAAAGATATTTCAGAACTGAGACAAAATAAAAGTATAGATTTTAAAAAAGTTTTAAAAACTGGCAAAATTATGTAAACACCTTGACACCAAATATTTGCATACTGCAAATAAATGGCAATTCTATGGTTTATCTCTAAAAACAACCTATAAACATTTATCGGCCCTTCAAGTTAAAATTTGCTGGACTTCGATCATATTAGCCATGCACATTTTAGGGGGGGGGGGGGTCAATTGAAATTTGATATCATTTATGTAGTAACGCCTTACTCCATAACAAGTTCTGGAAACGTATCTATCCAGGTTCAACCCGTCCGCTATCAAAGTCAACCAGGACACAACCCACCTGGCTCTAAATGCCACACATGGACACAAGCGTAGCTATCCAACAAGCTTTTATCAAACAGGATAACACCCACCTGGCTCTGCTTGTCACACAAGGACACAAGCATAGCTATCCAATAATCCAGGCTCCAAATGCCGGACAGGGACACAAGCCTAGGTATGAACAAACTATATATATCAATCCCAAATGATGGGGACGATCCAACCAGGTTATGTGAACACAGGGTTTCAAAGACACAAGCCTAGCTGTCAACAAGCTATATTTATCGATCCCAGCTGATGGGGACGATCCGACTTGATCATATCAACACAGGGTTTCATGATTACTCTCTCGCAGTAATCAGTACAAAGTTACTCTATAAACTGACTTAAATTTAAATATCTTACATCACAAGTTAATGTGAATTGAAGTAATTACAACTCCTACATCATTATCTATATCACATAATTAAGACAATCATACAACGTATTTACTGCAAAGATAAAGTTTAATGTACGTATTTACAAGAATAGCGAGAAACATAGATAAGCTATCTCCACACATGTTTATAGCGTAATTTAAGTATATCACATGATTTAATCTAATCCTACGTATTCAATTGAAATACAGTTTCAATGCATAATGTCATTATGTATAAGTCCACAACATACATTGTTAATATTGTACATTGTACTGCAGGTTTACAGAATATCATTTGAACACGATCTTTGCTTCACTAATAAATTACTGGTAAACTGCATTTGAATGCTTATTAATAAATCTCTTATTTAGCAACACTTGTGTAAGCGACCCCCCCCCCCCAAATAAATTTAACTTTAAAGAAACCATAAATGCAAATAATCAGTTATCAAAAACAAAAGTATGTATAAAATTCCAACAGGACCAGACAAAGTAATGGAAGTACGTAATTACAGAAATGAATGAGTATACCCAAGTTTATTGCCATCTAGCTATCACAATTATTTATTAAAAGGTGGAAAACATATTGTTTATTAAATATTAAATCAATGTTTCCTTTAGAAAATGTATTTATGGCAGTTATCGAAGGTATGGAAAATACATTTTAAGAACAATTATAAAATCCAATTAATTAAAAAAATAAACATCACATAAGCACTAAAACAACTTTCTAAAAGGGTGGGTCAGCGTAATTATAAATGACCCTGAATACAATGACGAACGGCAATGTCCGATTCACAACGATGTGTCCTTGAAACATATATCTAGTAAATAATATGAAACTGTAGTTTTTATAGGACATAAAATAGTTTCCTTCTGGTAATATCTAATTGGTTTCTTCATGTAATAGATACATGGTGTCCCTCGCAACATGACAGTTGTTGAATGTCTTCTTCCACATACTGTTTTAGATATAAATGACTTTTTGCAGTTTATTTCTTTAAAAAAATGTTTAACTAATATATATTTTACTGTAAAATCAATTTTACTATAAGATATAAAAAGTGTTATTAGTCTCTTTAGTATCAAACAACTTATTAAATTATGGAAGACGGCATTTCAAACTATTCATCCACTGTCATGTTTCGTGGGACACCCTGTATATTTTTTTTTTGGGGGGGGGGGGTCAACTTAGGTGCAAACTTTTGATTCTTCAAACTTTCCGTCTTTTTGATCTACCAAAATTCAACATTGGGTTGCAAAGTATTAAAAAATTGGAGTTTGTGGTAAATTTTTCTTAAAGCTCTTCAAACTCGACAATTCGAATAACCGTTGCTATCTTTTCATGACTTTTCTATGATCCAAGAATTCGTTCTTGATATTAACGTTCACGATTTAAGACTGTTTTTTTATCAACAAGACAATTGTTCCCCATTTATGACGCCCAGAGTCCAAAACTTTAGACAGGGTATTGTTATGAAAACCAGGTTTGAAACCCGGGTTTCACGAATGGAGTTAGGCAGTTTTGTGGATATTAATATTTTTGTTATGAAATATTATTTTCTTTAGTTTCTTCATACTCCATTTTTTAATCTGTTTAATCAAAATCTTCACAAATGTTAAGACCCCAAAAAGAAAACTCATGAGTTTCGTTCAACGATACTCTATTAAATTGTGGGCTCCGTCCTAATTTGACCGTTTGTCAAGAGTACTATACTTCTGAGCATACGCTATAAACCCCCACGCGCCAAGAGAACCTCAGTCTAATATTTTTCCAACTTCAAGCCATTTCAACTTTAGACAAGAAAATACAAACAGAAATAGTCCCCGGTTGAATTTGACAAGTATTTTATAATCTTCAGTTTACCTTTTAATCGGCCATTAAAATATATCCGCCCTAACGCAAAGCCCGAAGGTCAATTAGGATTTTTCCAAATACTTCTAAAAACAAAGTTTGCACAGTGAGATACAGGAAGAAGGTCAATACGAGGGCAAAATTTTAACAACACTTTTAATGTTATCTGCAGTCTCAATATCTAATAAATAATATAATTCTAGAATAGTTAATAGACTCATTATAGCTAAAAGGGTTTAACAGGGTTTGACTATCTGTTATGGCGAATTTATGAAACCATTATCTATAATTTTTTTTACTCACAAAGAAAATATTTTTTAAAACTATCTACAGAGAACACATAATGTGACAAATAAAGATCAAAAATCATTTCACATCTATCTCACTAAAAGGGGATCATTCATTTGATGCCAGCTATACCCTTCAACCTTTTAAAGTTTGTATGTTTACTGCAGTACATTAATGAAAGCACATGTGTTTAGGGGGTGAAGTCTAAAACATTGAATATTTCAATTGTAGCATGTTGCTTGATATATTATTACCGATCGTAATACATCAAATTGTTTATGTTCTTAAGTTTTAAAAAGATTATAATTCCAACAGCTATAAAATGAACGACATAGAGTCAATTCGTTGAATATGTGCGCGAAGCGAAAAAAATGTTCTTCTTTGTGTCTTATTACGCATTTGCTAGTGTCGAAATTATAGTATGCTCATATATATGTATGAAAGTACCCTAATTTACAGTTTAGTCAATTTTTTGTAATGCACTCCACTCCAGGGGCGTACGAGAGCATTTTTGTATGAGGGGGGGGCACTATTGATACCTTTTTTAACTATGTAAACTATTCGATCACATCACACATCCATATAACAAGTGTTTATAAATTATTTATGTAATTTTCTTCAGTGGACTCATCAGACATTTCCTCTAAATACTGTGGTTCAAGGGATGGAAAATAGAGATGAAAACGTTTCTTAAAAATTATCTATATTTTCATAGAAACGATACATATCGTATTATAAATAATGATATCAAATATATTTTCACTGAAGGCAGTATTGATTAAAGCTTGTTAATGAAGGTTTTTTAGTTAAAGGCAACAGTGGGATTTAAAGTATTTTTCAAATGGGTCCCCCCCCACCCCCCTCATACGCCCCTGCTCCACTCCACTAGTCCTTTTTGTCCAATATAATTGAAGGTCTGTGTAGTCTAAAAGCAATACTTAATTAATGGATTGTTTTAATGAAAGAGTAATTTAATATAGGATACTGTTTACAGTCCCATGGAACGCATTTATATTCTCTCTTTTTTAGTTATCTGACTTGGAGAATCGAGTGGAAGATTCCGAGAGCAGGGCAGATACAGCAGAACAAAAGGTATTATTATTCCTGGTGTAATCATCATAATTCTCTCTTTTAAACACAACTCGGCTGGAAATGTGGAATGGAGTAATTTATACATGAAAAATAAGTAGCTATACACAAATATGGTGTATACATTTATTATCTACATGTATAATATATACATGTACTGGACTCAGGGGCCTTCTAGAGTTTACGCCCTGGGGAAGTGGCTTTTGTGGTTCAATCTCCCCCCGTTGCGCTAGTTGTTCACCCCATAAAAGATGTCGTATTAAGAAAAATGGAGGTCTACAAATTGAAAGAGTTTAGAAATTATCTTAAAATGTAAAAGCATGTCTTTTGAAAAAAAAATATGCATAGTTTGTATATAATATGTATGGGCGTCTTTGTATATGTATAGTTTGTATCTTTTGTAGTTTGTATATAATGTATGTTAGTAAGTATAAAATTGTGGGCTTAAGGGGCAGACAGGGTTCCAGGCAAACCTTCCCCCCACCCCTGGAATATCAAGAATAAAAATGTACTTGAAATATGAGCTAGCTTAGAATGAAGTATACCCAGTACATGAATGTATACTTGAGTTTAAACCTATATATATCTTCGATCGGGAAAAGGAGGGAAGGGTAGGGGGGGGGGGGAAACTCCACGGCACCTAGGTTGGTTCAAAATCTGCGAAAGAGATCGATAATTGACAGTCGACATGGCGGCCTCTAATCCCCCGATGGTAGAGTGTACTGTGGCCGTAGGGACCCCTACAGCATTATAAAAGTAAGAAAGTATTTCAGCAAGCAAGACTGCTAAATCTGTATCGTATTAATGGTATTTTTAAACGTTAGAGAAGCAATACAATTATTAAATCAATTACGTATTGTGTGACCTTAACCTTAGCAAATATTTACTATGGGTCCCTAGAGAACCATCCTCTGTACGAGTCAGCTGTATGCTTTCAGCTTAGTGAATAGTGTTTTTAAAAACAAGTCTTTTCTCAGTTTAAAATGATAGAAAATGCCAGGGGTGTTTTTATAGATCAACAATTCTGGGCATTAAATGAAAAATAATCACGTATTTAATAGAGCAGGTACAAAATACAACTCTTAAATGAAATCAATAACTAAAAGTTATTTAAAAAATTAAAATTACAAAATATTTTTAGCTTTATTTTTATCTTGGAAGTTCTAGGGTAATTTTTTACGGTTTAATATAATGATTTTATTAGTTTTGAGTTGTATTTTCGAGTTAGCTACTAAAAATGTGTATACTGCATAACATCAAATATCAAAAAAAGAAATTTAAGTTATAAATAACGGGTTCCCCCTCTCTCTCATGCTTGTTATGTGTTTATGGACTTACATGAAAAAAGATCTGGGATAATACTAGTTTAATTCACGTTATTGTTAAGTATCCAACTTCAGTAAATAATTATACAAAATTGCATCAGTTAGAAATAGCCATGCAAAACTCCAAAGTATATAATTAAACATACCCACGTTAAACAAAAAAGTATGGAAATTCATGGCCTTGAACCCCAGTTAAACCGTGATGGTGCCTCTCTCTGTTCAGGTTGCTGTTAGATAAGCGGGCTTGCAGTCATTAACGTGGTTGGGGTTCAACATAGTTTCAGTAGAAGTAAATATTTCCATTTACTGATAGCGCCGATGAAAGGATTCATATCTCTGATTGGATAATTAGATATATAGAAAGATAGATGTTACCGCATTACTATTTCTATTGGTTCAGAATAGACATCAAACACATGACTGAACAATGATTGGATCAGGCGTTAATGGACTCGGTATACAGGAGTAGGCTATATAATCTTGGTTTCAGTTAGATTAGCGTGGTTGCTTTTAGACTAGCGTGGTTGCTTTTAGATTAGCGTGGTTGCTGTTAAACTAGCGTGGTTGCTTTTAGACTAGCGTGGTTGCTGTTAGACTAGCGTGGTTGCTTTTAGATTAGCGTGGTTGCTTTTAGATTAGCGTGGTTGCAGTTAGATTAACGTGGTTGCTTTTAGATTAGCGTGGTTGCTTTTAGACTAGCGTAGTTGCTTTTAGATTAGCGTGGTTGCTTTTAGATTAGCGTGGTTGCTTTTAGACTAGCGTGGTTGCTTTTAGATTAGATTTAGATTAGCGTGGTTGCTGTTAGACTAGCGTGGTTGCTTTTAGATTAGCGTGGTTGCAGCTAGATTAACTTAGTTGCTGTTAAATTAGCGTGGTTGGAGTTAAATTAACGTGGTTGCAGTTAAATCAACGGTGTTATAGCGATGTTACAGCTAGATTAGCGTGATTGCTGTTACACTAGCGTGGTTGCTGTTAGAATAGCGTGGTTTCTTTTAGATTAGCGTGGTTGCAGCTAGATTAACTAAGCTGCTGTTAGATTAACGTAGTTGGAGTTTAATTAACGTGGTTGCAGTTAAATTAACGTTGTTACAGTTAGATTAGCGTGGTTGCAGTTAGACTAGCGTGGTTGCAGTTAGATTAGCGTGGTTGCTGTTAGATAAGCGTGGTTGCAGTTAGATTAACGTGGTTGCTGTTAAACTAGCGTGGTTGCTGTTAGATAAGCGTGGTTGCTTTTAGACTAGCGTGGTTACTTTTAGACTAGCGTGGTTGCTTTTAGATTAGCGTGGTTGCTGTTAAACTAGCTTGGTTGCTGTTAGATAAGCGTGGTTGCATTTAGACTAGAGTGGTTGCTGTTAGACTAGCGTGGTTGCTGTTAGATAAGCGTGGTTGCTTTTAAACTAGCGTGGTTGCTTTTAGACTAGCGTGGTTGCTTTTAGATTAGCGTGGTTGCTGTTAGACTAGCGTGGTTGCAGTTAGATTAGCGTGGTTGCAGTTAGATTAGCATGGTTGCTGTTAGATAAGCGTGGTTGCTTTTAGACTAGCGTGGTTGCTTTTAGATTAGCGTGGATGTTTTTAGACTAGCGTGGTTGCTGTTAGATTAGCTTGGTTGTTGTTAGATTAGCGTGGTTGCTTTTAGAATAGCGTGGTTGCTTTTAGATTAGCGTGGTTGCTTTTAGACTAGCGTGGTTGCTGTTAGACTAGCGTGGTTGCTTTTAGATTAGCGTGGTTGCTTTTAGAATAGCGTGGTTGCTTTTAGATTAGCGTGGTTGCTAGCGTGGTTGCTGTTAGACTAGCGTGGTTGCTTTTAGATTAGCGTGGTTGCAGCTAGATTAACTTAGTTGCTGTTAAATTAGCGTTGTTGGAGATAAATTAACGTGCTTGCAGTTAAATCAACGAGGTTACAGCTAGATTAGCGTGGTTGCAGTTAGATTAGCGTGGTTGCAGTTAGATTAGCGTGGTTGCAGATAGATTAGCGTTGTTACAGATAGATTATCGTGGATGCAGTTAGATTAACGTGGTTGCAGTTAGATTAGCGTGGTTGCAGTTAGATTAGCATGGTTGCAGTTAGATAAGCGTGGTTGCAGTTAGATTAACGTGGATGCAGTTGGAATAGAGTGGTTGCATTTATATTTTCGTGCATCTGGTTTAATAATGATAAATATGTGTTGAAGGTTGCTGCAGGTTGCACACCAATCTCAGATTTGATAAATACCCAATGCAATAATGAAATAAATAAAAATCTGGTTATTCAACTCAATATAAAACAAATAATTTGAAAACTATGAAATCACAAAAGCTACAGTTTAAACTAAAATTTTGAATATTTTTCTGTTTTAACTTTTCATACAGACATGTTTGCAAGCATTAGCATTTTGTAGAATTTTTTGACGAGGAACATCAAACATTTATTGTGACATTATTGTACCGGGGGATGAAGGAGAGGGGGGATTCCCTATTATCTGCAGTCAGCACCCCTACAGACAGGATTAAATTGAAAATTGCAAAAACATCTTTTTAAAATCCTGTTATAATCTAAACTATCTGCGCACATTTTATAAGACTCGGATGATATATCCCCCCCCCCGTCAAGAAAACAAATAGAATGCCACCCAACACTCCTTATCTCCACAAACAAAATACCCTCCCCCTCCCTCTAAGAGGGTGCAGAGAAGATTAAAAATTGTTTTGTAAACAACGAAAATTATTGAAATGAAACATTTGCTAATTGGAAAAGTGAAAAAAGGAAGAAAAGTACATATCAAAATTAACTACCGGTAAAATGAATGAATAATATGACAACATCTGTCGGAATAAGGAACTTTTTGGCGTGGAAAATAAAACTTTGAAACGGTGGGAGTTCACTGGTGGTAATGGTTAAAGATGGTTCCCCCTTAATAGCGTTGTCCTTTCACATCTATACCCTAGCTTGGCCAATGGCCTATGTTCATTAGTTCGAGTTTCGACCTGTCTAATTCTGATCGAAATGTCGAGTACAAAGATAGACATAATGAACAGAAGCCGCTGCCGACCAAAAGGAAGGACAGCTAGATAGAATATATTTTACGACGGCCAAATCTAGGAGTGTGTTGGAATGATCCAATTGTGTAGACAATTGATAGGATGTTTACGACCAGGACTTTTTTCCATTGTGAATCATGCTTTTTCACTTGTAAGAGCATAGAGGACTTTTTTTCCGAGGACTTTTTTGTATAAAATCATACTGGAGCCAGAAAAAAAGTCCTAGAAAATAAAGTCTCGACTTGGTAGGACTTTATTTCCGGAGACTATTTAATAAAAGGACTTTTTTCCACAGGACTTTTTTAGTGTGAAATTTTAGGACGTTTTCCGGAAACTTTTTTTCCCAGGACTTTTTTGGCGGTTTTACCTAATATCAATCAATCAGCATTTGGGATCGTATTAGATTAGATGGAATGATATGGACCCCTGTCAGCGATCGTTCTTCTAATCTAATCATTTTTAATATTTAGTAAGTTTAATTTAGTCGTCCCCCTAACGCACAAAAATTGTTTAGGTTCAAATTCTGATAAGACGACTTGAGGAAATAGACTGGACTCCGTCGGAAATATCACAACAAGCGGAAACTTTTCAGGTTTGGTGCTGTACAGTGTACAGTGTACAGTGTAGTGTTTGTACAACCATTGTAGCAACACTACATGTATAGTTTAACCCACAAAGGATGAGGCTGCAAAGACGACCAAAATCTCTGTAAATATAAGGATTCCAAGATTAAATTTAGTCTTCTGTCTTGAATATAGTCTTCTAAAGGCGTAACTAACGAGTTGACAAAGAAAGAAAGAAGTCTGTAGTTGCAGGGTTTCATGATTTTAAGGGAACAGACAGTTTACGTTCCGTGCACTCGTCTCTCAAATCTCATCCTTTGTGGGTAACTCTGCAGAAATTGATTTAAAACTGTGTCAACGTTATACCAAAACTTAGAAATATGAGATTTAGTACATATTGAAAAGTTTTTATCAGATCACATTCAGCAAATACGCAACGAATCTAAAAATTACTATAGTCGATGACCCAGTGGAGCCTAAACAGCTTGATCAGAAAAAGTACATGACCTGAGCTGAATACTTTAGAATGGTGGATATTGAGATTAATGCTTGATCGTCTCTTTTTCTTAATACCGAGACTAATTTAATCTTGTACTTGTATCTTAAAAAGTGTATAAAATTCAACCAATCAGAGTCGCGTATATGAAGCCGATAAATTTGAAATTTTGCAAGCCATTTAAGATTAATATACAGAAACAGGAGGAACTCTCTAATTTTAAAAACCAGTTTTTGATTTTTCTGTACTATATCCAACAAAGAACAGTTTAAGAAGAAAATCAAAAGTGTTTCCAGTGGATACTCAGATTCTCTGGATCCTTTTTTTCCAGTGCGGATCATGTGTTTCAAAATTAAATGGATCCTAAGCACTGATTTATTATGAACACTAAAATTTGATTATACAGTTCCAATGAGACAATTTAATGTGTGAAATATATTTCGGTTTGAAAATGTTTTACAAATACTATTTCTAGAAGTTAGTAATGGAGAAAGAGACCATAATAAAATCCTTAGAATCAGAAGTGGAGTCACAGGTTAATATTTATAAAAGCTGCTAGAATCAAGGAACATATCTAAAACCAAATTATAATTATTTGTTTAAAGTGAATGTAAGCAGAATTGACTCTTTATGAAAAGATGGCAATATGGCTGATTAACAACGGTACCCTTGAAAGCTTTGTCTGATCAAATACTAATTTGATATCAATGTTTTTTTCCTTTGAACTGTTTGTTTTCAATTGCGGAATTATCGGAATGAAACATTTTCGAGTCAGAAAAATGACGTTATCTTTCAAATTTTTGATCAGATTAAGGTTTTAAAGATTCGGTTGGACTCGGCCATGACATTTTGCATGGAGGGTCATTACAAATCACGCTCACAGTCTCTTTAAGAATCTTTTCATAAAGGAGATAACAAAAGTTGCAAAGTGACCTATTAAATATTAAATATTAAATTTTTAAACATTTCATTTGAAGTTTAAATATGAAGGAAGAATTTTGAAATTTTAACTTTTGAAATATTCACCTTATGATGTATAAATAAAACAGTAAAACATAAATCTAAGACCCCAGGTTTACTTCAAGTACCACAAAATCCGCCATTATTTTGCCGTTTTCTGTTTTTTTTTCTGTTCAAATTAGTGTACATTAAAAAAGGCACTATGGCATATAATTTGTCTTACACAACATTTTTCCTGCAGAGTAAGGGAAACATCATTTGTCGTACACATCATTTGTCCTACACATCATTTGTCCTACAAATCATTTGTACTACAAATCATTTGTCCTACACATCATTTGTCCTACAAATCATTTGTCCTACGAATCATTTGTCCTAAAAATCATTTGTCCTACACATCATTTGTCTTACACATCATAAAATATATACACATATATATAACTGATGTTACATTCTATTTATATTGAGCAAGTAAATATACGTACTAAGGGTAAAAAACGACATAGGGTCAAAAAAGTAAAAACGGGCATTTTTTTTTTGTTGAGAGACAGCCAATTATTTACCATTTAAGAGGGCGCAGCGCTCGGCCTCTAGCCAATCTTAGCCGCAGCGCTCGGACCAGAAATTGTCTAAAGCCAACTTAAACTAAATTAAGGGGAGAGGCAGCATATTATTTACCATTTAAGAGGGCGCAGCGCTCGGCCCTTTAGCCCATCTTAGCGGCAGCGCTCGGCCCAGAAATTTTCGTAACCTAACCCAATATAAGGTGAGATGACAGTTTATTATTTAACATATTAAAAGAAATTCAATTAACTTGTTAAATAATTTTATAGAACAAATGATGTTATAAATTGTTGGACAAATCATTGTATCCCCTCTCTGTAGAACAAATAATGTAGAGTGCAATTGCATTGAAGGACAAATAATGGTTCTCTCTTTATAGGACAATTGATGTGAAGAGTACAATTGAAGTGTAGGAAAAATGGTGTTATTCCTTCTCTGTAGGACAGATGATTGTAGGACAAATGACCGTATGATGATTGTAGTTCTAATGAAAAAGAGCCTTAAAATCATTCGTTTAGTCAATTCTTAAAGTTTTCTTTTCGGCCACCCCTGGGTCACCACAATCGTTTTGATCGGTTTAGTCGTTTTGACGATACCAACAAACAGATGAGTCAAATAGATAGGTATTAGTGGCTATGTAGTATGTATGTCTAATGGTAGAAGCTTAAGGTTACAATATAGTGGAGAATGTTATAAATGTCAGAATTATGCAACAACAGCACAGGGGCACTCAAATATATGTATGTGAAAGTACAAAGATTTAACTTTAATTTTAAAAAGTAACCTATAAAATGTTTTAATGTTTAATGTTTAATGTTGCCACTAGGCTCCTACCCCCCCCCCCATAGGTTATACAATATATTTCCCCTGTATCTACGCTTATTTCATTTTCAAAGATAGGTAATCTTAGAGGGAATGTACCCAATAACTTTAATTTCATATCATCAACGCGCGCGCATGTGCGCTCTTCAGCCGGTTTAGGAAAATTAGGTCGTGTACCTCTTGCAACCCCCGGATATATTTGCTATTTTTAAGTAAGTGCTTGATTACTCAATTTAAATTATTTCTGCAGGGTTTGATCATATCGTGATATCTCGAGGAATAAAATTAATAAAGTTTATAAAGGTTTGCACAAACTGGAAATGAAGGATCAATGCGTTTAACGATAAAAACCAAGTAATCAGAGAAACGGAGATGGACCCGTAATATTGTGAAATAAATAAAAAATTACATTTAAGCGTGAGTATTTGGTGTTGTTGTTAAGCCAATAGCTTTATTGTTTTGCTTGAAAATCAGTTGCAAAAATAAAATGCATATTTGCTGTGTTGGATGCAAAGAGAATAGAATATATATAAGGGTGGAATTTAGACAATCCCTCGGTATGAATTTTGTCAGTCCCTTTCAGCCGGAAAGGAAGTTCAAAGTGTACAAATCATGTAAATGTTCACAAATTATATGCAGTAGAGTACATTAATACAGTATGTTCCCTAGACTATTCATTTCAATTTCGAATTTTTAAAGCTGTTAAATAAACTTTATAATGAATAAGGTGAATAAAAAGCATCATTTTATTTTTAGTTATAACGGAAAATCATCGTTTGTAAAGTGAAAGGCATAGAGTCTATGTGAAATGATCATTGGTCAATTATGAAACCAGCATATTTCATAATCTGGTTTTCTTTTAATATTAATTTTAGATTGTCTATAAAATGATGTTCCAGGGCCCAAAAGGTTATAGCATAAATATGTGAAGTACACCTGCAGTATGGAAACAGTACAACAAAATGGCCGTTTTACACTTTTTTCTAGTAAATTCCACTCTAATATTCTATTCTCTTTGATTGCATGTTAATTGGGCTTTTTAAAAAGTATAATTAACATTTATTCGGGCCCTACTGTAACATTCGTTCAATTTTAAAGATATAAGCAACATTTTAAGATTTAAACCATTTTTCAAAAGTTTGAAGCGTTAAAATTAAATATGTGCGTGGATAGGACTGGGTGACGAATAAATTACGCGAGCTTGAGGAACAAAATACGCATTTGAAGCAACAGAATGCGTACTGCAACCAGCAGGTTAGTGTACTGCAAAACGGTAACAAACAATACATATAATAAAAGTCATATTAGAACAATTTATTTGAAAAAAATCTGAATTTCTTTTCTATAAAGTCCCAAGAAAAAATTATAGAATTACAGAAATAGTTGCTAGAGAAATTAAAACGGTTTTTTTCCAATTATTTTTTTCTTCAAATTTTCAACTTTGCTTAGAGTTTTCTCCGTAAAGCCGTTTATTCCAAAATATTTCTTTCATGCAACTTTATTAGATGTATTTCTGCAGTTTTGTTTAAAGCTTTAAAGTTTTGAATTTATGAAAATATCTTGAATTGTTTTTATTTATATATGTCGCGAAATGAAATTTACAAACCAACCTTTGTCCAAATAGATTTTATAAGACAAATTTCAATTTTTTAAATTTAAAGAAAAAAACCTGTGTAAATACTCTAAATTTAAAGAAAAAACCTGTGTAAATACTCTAAATTTAAAGAAAAAAACCTGTGTAAATACTCTAAATTTAAAGAAAAAAACCTGTGTAAATACTCTAAATTTAAAGAAGAAAACCTGTGTAAATACTCTAAATTTAAAGAAGAAAACCTGTGTAAATACTCTAAATTTAAAGAAAAAAAACCTGTGTAAATACTCTACATTTAAAGAAGAAAACCTGCGTAAATACTCTAAATTTAAATATTTTACGCAGTTGTGATTTGAGGAAACATGATAAAGAAACATGCATTGAGCCGGTATATGATCCGTTTCCCTATACCTATTGCTACAAGTATTGCCAAAATATGAACCGTTTCCCTATACCTATTGCTACAAGTATTGCCAAAATATGAACCGTTTCCCTATACCTATTGCTACAAGTATTGCCAAAATATGAACCGTTTTCCCTATACCTATTGCTACAAGTATAGCCAAAATATGAACCGTTTTCCCTATACCTATTGCTACAAGTATTGCTAAAATATGAACTGTTTCCCTATACCTATTGCTACAAGTATTGCCAAAATAAATGGGCAATACTAGATGTCCACTGCGCATTGACAATCCATGTATATCCATTCACGTATTAATAGATATCGATGCGTGGATTTTCATATCCTGATCTAGCGCAGAATACACGTGTATAAGATTTATGCGTAATATAACTATTTGTATCCAGTAATATGTGAAGAAAAACATAGAAACACTTTCCAATGAGAGAGGGAAGGCACACCGCACCCGTTTTTCGGCCGAACCGCAAATGAAGTAACAGAATAAATCTGGTCGATTAAGTTTGTGACGGCTTTTGCGGTCCGGATTTTATCGAATTTTATAGCAATTTTGTTTCAATTCAAATGTTCCTGAAAAATATAAACGGAGGGGGCAAGTTTACAGAAATATCGAATACAAGTTAAAAAGTTATTTCAATACTGGTTCATTCTTTGGTACGTAACAGCCAAGAAAGTTCTATAAAAATATTTGTTCTATTCAAATATATATTGATCTCAGTTTAGGTCAATTAAAATATTAAGTCTTGGATTATAATGTTTTAACTAGATGGAGTTGTTAAGAGCACAACTAGAACGAATGCAAGAGGATAGAAGAACCAGAGACAGTCTTGAAGTTAGTTTCATTTAAATCATTTCAAAATTCGTTTTAACCTTGTTTCCGTCAATTTATTTTCTAAGCTTTTTGTGAAAAGTTTTAGAGAAGATTTAAACCCTTTTTCTACTACTTCTTGACTTAATATTCTCAAAACTTATATTTATTCACTGCATGAGGTGGAGGGAAATGAACTGAATGTAAATAGAATTACTTTTACATTTTATACTTAATTATTTTTGATCACGCAAGAAAGTAAATATTGTTTTCTCATCTCATCTCACAAAAACATAATGGAAAAAATAATTCATCTTTGTCATGAATTATTTCGTAAATGGAATATATTTTAGAAATTGAATCTACCTGGGTTCTTTTAGATTTTCTTAAATACTGAAGTGTTTAGTCTCTGCACCAACTTATATTCCATCCTGTACCAACTCATATTCCATCTGTACCAACTCATATTCCATCCTGTACTAACTCATATTCATGTACCAACTCATATTCCATCCTGTACCAACTCATATTCCATCCTGTACCAACTCATATTCCATCCTGTACCAACTCATTTTATGTCATTTAAGGATTCTTCAATCGGGAGTTTGGATGAGGAAGGAGGAAGTGAGGAAAGGAGGGGAAGTAGGGGAAGAGGATACAGGAAAACAGATCGAAGAAGTGAAGGAAGCCTAACTTCTCAGTCAAGGAATCTTAACATTTGATAATATTATTATTAGTGTATTTATCTATTTTTTTTCTTTTTGGCTGAACTGTGAACCAGAAATTTTGAAACTTTTGTTAATCTAAATTTGTAGTGAACAATTTTGATTTGCGTTTTGAGTTCAACATTTTTAGAGCATATTTTTGCGGATCCGGATCCGGGAGGAGGAAATGTTGCGGACCCAGCACTGATTTTTATCTTTTTTATTATTATGATAATATATTTATATTTTAACTTTGAGTGAACAAAACGGGAATATGGTTTTAAAATATTTGTTGAAATATGTTACAGTACGTGTTGTGCAGATTTACATAAACACATGTTACATAAAGCTTTCAATTTTGTAACTATATTATTTATGGAAACTATCAGACTTACTTCTGAAACATTTTAATTGGAAACACGAACTTAATGTGTTCAAAATTGCTTCAACACATAATATACTGCAGTTTCTAAACTGCTCGTCTTATGAAATTTACCATAAAAATAATAATCGTTTTCCAATTATTGCATTCATCTAGTGAAATCCCTATCCAAAATTCAGATCAAATCTAGATAAGTTTGTCCCAAAATTCTAATAATAAATCAAAATCTGAATGAATTATCAGGAAACGTTTGTCTAAACTTCCTACTACCTCTGCCTCTACAGATCCGCTCTATGCCAAGGTAAAAATCATTTTTCTATTTGAAATTTTTTTTTTGTGACCCCTGTTTTATGTTAAATGAAAACTTATCACGATCAATTGATAATTAAACACCTTTTTTAAATAAAAGATTCATGTTTTAAGATGAAAACAATCTTCAGAATTTAATTTCTTGAAATATATATAAAAGGACAAACCTTGAGGGTAGGGGGGCGGGGGGGGGATTGAAATCGCCCATTCATTGGTTGTTTTTAGTCTCTTTTCATACCTGGGACCACATTTAACCTTATTACGATGAAGAGAGGGAGGGGGGGGGGAATCTCTTGTTCAACTTCATAGTTGTAAAAAAACGGTCAGTGTTTTCTAACAAAAATCAAGTCATATGATAATATTCGTCAAATTTAAGGAAAAGAAGTATTTTTCAACATTTCTCTAGTGCACTTTTTGAACTTTTTTTAAAAAGCCTCCCTTGCACCCATAAAATTAGCGGTTTAATTTTTTTATGAGTAGGTCTTGAAAAGTTAGTTTATCGACAATGTACTTGTGTCACACTTCCCTATTTCAACTCTTAAGGGCAAAATCATATCATCAATCCCCCTCCCCAATCTATATAAGATAAAAAGAGCCCAATCGTGATAGGGTTAATGAAAAGTTAGAAGGAGTTCGCAGACTTAGCTGAACCACATCCCCTCTACTTGAACTAGAGCTCAAGAGTGGTTTAACTAAGTCTACTTAGTTCAACTCCGTCTTGCTTTTTATTAAATCTGGTCCCAGCCAGTTCTTCTTAATCCTGGAGAATGTTGTAAGGTTGAACCGTCTCGGCGTAAAGAAGAACGAGGATCTAGGAGTGCTGAGCCTAGAGTTCAAAGTAAAACTACTCCTTCCTCATACTCAGGATCCTCTAGGTCAAGAGATTCAAGGTAGTTTAGGGTTTTAAGGTAAATTAGGGATTCAAGAGTTTAAAGATTCAAGGTAGATTAGGGATTCAAGGTAGTTTAGGGATTCAAGAGTTTAAGGATTCAAGGTATTTTAGGGATTCAAGGTAGTTTAGGGATTCAATGTAGTTTAGGGATTCAAGGTGTAGTTCAGGAATTAAAGATAATTTAGGGATTCAAGGTAGTTTAGGGATTCAAGGTAGTTTAGGGATTCAAGGTAGATTAGGGATTCAAGGTAGTGTAGGGATTCCATGTAGTTTAGGGATTTAAGAGTCTAGGGATTCAAGGTAGTTTAGGGATTCAAGGTAGATTAGGGATTCAAGTTAGATTAGGTATTCAAGGTAGTTTAGGGATTCAAGGTAAATTAGGGATTCAAGGTAAATTAGGGATTCAAGGTATATTAGGAATTCAAGTTAGATGAGAGATTTTAGTTAGATTAGGAATCAAGGTATTTTATGAAAACACGGAAGATTTTGGATTCAAGGTAGATTAGAGATTATAGGTAGATTATGGATTCTAATTAGTTTAGGGATTCAAGGTAGTTTAGGGATTCAAGGTAGATGGGGGATTCAAGGTAGACTAGGGATTCAAGGTAGTTTAGGGATTCAAGGTAGATGGGGGATTCGAGGTAGACTAGGGATTCAAGGTAGTTTAGGGATTCAAGGTAGTTGGGGGATTCAAGGTAGACTAGGGATTCAAGGTAGTTTAGGGATTCAAGGTAGTTTAGGGATTCAAGTCAGCTAAGTAATTCAAGGAAAATTAGAGATTCAAGGTAGTTTAGGGATTCAAGGTAGATTAGGGATTCAAGGTAGTTTAGGGATTGAAGATAGATTAAGGATTTAAGGTAGATTAGGGTTTCAATGTAGATAAGGAATTCAAGGCTGTTTAGGTAGTTTATGGAGCTAGGTTTATTGAAGAAATTTTAGGAAGTTTAATTCGCCAAGTTTATAAAATTTTAGGCAATTATGGAACTAAGATCAAAGGGAATGTATGAAGTAAGGGAGCTGGTGTTAAAGGGATTAGGATACGTTTGGTGATTCATATAATCCCTTTAAGAGAAAGGTTAATAGGGATTCTAAGTAAAGACATTCAGATAATTTACAAGTTAAGGATGTAAGTTGTTCTATTTCTCAATTTCTTGATAAGCTAAATTATTATTTAGAATTGACTCACTCTCTGTTGAGTTTGAGACCCCTCTGGACGATCCGAGCCATTTCAAGAGTAATTTAGAAGATATGAGTGAGCTTAAAAGTCCTAAAAGTCCACTTGAAGCCTTAGATGATGCACTGGACCTAGTTATGCCTTCAGCTAGGTTTAGCATTCCCATTCCACCACCAAGGAATAAACAAAAATCAGGTGAGAAGCTTGAAATAGGAATGTTAGTTTCTCAAAGCCGGTTTCAGTTTTTGATTCTACAATTTAAATTACATATAAATTACAAAATAGCGGCAACGTAAATATAAGCAAGCGAGAACTAACTTTGGAATTCTGTATATGGCACATTTTTGCATCTGATATTTTAATAGTTTTTTGGCTGGCTTTACGTTTGAATCTTAAATATTTCAGATCTTGCACTCTATTTTTGAAAGATGAAAAATCAATTTTTTTCTTTAACACGTGTGGAGTTATTTTACCTACAGAATCTAGGCATGTTTCATCCTTTTTTTTGTTAAGTCTCAAAAAGAGCGACTCCACTAAAAAATCCTTTATTTTTCTTAATTTTCAGGAGATACCCATTCGTCTTCTACTTGTCAGGTATGTATATGTTTATTTTTAAAAGGTTTACGTTCCAAATAAACAATTATTTATAAAATTGTTCATACAACCCCGTCCCCCCTNATATAAGAAGAACACCAACTACTACTAAAACATTTTACATCTATCAGATAAAAAGTTCATGTTAAACTTTTAATTAGTTTGAACTTTTAAAATTTGAACAGATCATAGCTTTTAGTAGAAAGGGACTAATCATCAAATATTAACGAGTAGAGTAATCATGTAAAAGTGCAGCCTAATCATATGATAAGAGATTTTTATAAAATTGTTTATATGAATCACAATTTGACTGTGTTTAATGTTTAAAAGAATTAACAGAGTAAGACAATAAATCAAATAGTTTCTTAAGAGTTTTAAATGAAAGATTGTACAAAGTAGAGTTTAAATAGCTTTATCTCGCCCAAAAGCAAATAATGCAGGATTCAAAGACCTAAATTAATAATAATTAATTCGAAATTAATATAAAAGTGTTGTAAGTTTTCAATTTTAGGATTCCTTCAACATTACTTTTAATGACGATTTTTTGACCGCAAGGTGTCTCTACTCTCAATATTTCAAGGATTTTACTAAGCAGAGACACCTAGCGGCCAAAAAAATTTAATCAAAAGTACAATGTAAAATTTTAAAGGTAACCTACAAATGTAAAATTATCAAATTCAAATTATGTTAGAAGCGCACCTAAAATTTTTAGGCACCTCTGGGTAATTTAATTTTCAGATTCGTTCAATATTTGCTGAATATGATCTGTGTAAAACTTTGATTCAAATAACGTATCACATATATATGAGTTTTCATATTACACAGCTTTATATAAATTTATCGAAACAGGGACATCAGATCGTCATATTGGTAGCGATCAACTTCTAAACATTATAGGCTTCAGCCTAGATTCCCTTTTATGTTACCTGAACAGCCCCTTTCAACACGGGATATACTGTTTATAGGCTGGTCCTATTATGTTACCTGAACAGCCCCTTTAAACACGGGATATACTGTTTATAGGCTGGTCCTTTTATGTTACCTGAACAGCCCCTTTAAACACGGGATATACTGTTTACAGGCTGGTCCTTTTATGTTACCTGAACAGCCCCTTTAAACACGGGATATACTGTTTATAGGCTGGTCCTTTTATGTTACCTGAACAGTCCCTTTCAACACGGGATATACTGTTTATAGGCTGGTCCTGTCATGAGTGAAGAGTACAGTGATTACAGTGAGATCTTTACACCCACAGATCCTAGAGATCGATGGGATGAACATATGGTATCGGCAATGTCAGGTATCCAAAATATTTATTTTATTCTATATAGGGTCGGTTAATGTTATGAATTGGTTGTTTTTGCCATGGATGGTTGCAGTTGCTCATAAACATCTCTTAAAATAAATTCAAACTAATGCATTTCTTTTTGAAGGAGCTGTTGATTTAATTTGTGTGTTGGAACCATTTGAGAAGGTGCATGTCTGCAGTCACACCGTTACCCTTTAAACACTTTAAACACTTTTACACTTTAAACACTTTAAACAAATGGGGTTTTATCTAAATAATCATTTTGAAGGAAAAAAATTAACTATCAGAATTCAACTTATTGAAAAACAATAATATTTTACTAATTTGACGGGTACTATTGTGCATCCTGCATCCAACTCTTTATATAGGTGTTCAGTGTTCACTTGAAATACAAGTTTATTTAATCAGGAAATGAGTCGATGTCTGCCTGTTCTTCAGTTAGATCTGTATCCGTCCGATCAGCTCCGTCCTGCAGTGTTCCTGCTCCAGCTCCTGTTCCATCTCCTCCTTCAGCTCCTGCTCCTCCTTTACACAAGGTTCCCTCCTGGGAAAACAGGATATACGAGGCCGCTACTAGCCAGGTATTGAGACACAAAGATAGATAGTCACTTTGAAATTTATGCATCAAATGTTAAGACCGCGTTGTTTTTAAATTGTCGCAATACCCTTAACCTGTAGTTTTTCATTACCAACAAGGTACCATCAAGAAGGGTAGTTTCTGTGTACTAATCAGATAAAAGTTTGAATAGAACCATTGTGAATCGGACATGCGCCTCTTTTTAAATAACATATCACTTGAAACTATGTCTGAACTCCACAGTCCAGTTAATAAATACTTTTCATTTTCTATTATGAATTTTATATATTCTGCGGAATTTGATAATTACAATATTTAATGTAAAGCATGATAATCAATTTTCTGATTTCAGATTATTCTGGGGGCTGAGATGGATTGTAGTAATAATAATATAGATCAGCCTGTCCTTGCCACATTCCAGGATACACTCTCTGTTCCAGTATTCGCAGCGATCAAAGGGGTAAATTTTAGATCAATTCCTAATCAAATTTTCTTTCGTTTTTAATTTTTAAATTGGATTCCTACAGCACAGACAAGCAATACACAGGGTTACACGAGTAAAACGAGCATCCGACTTTTCGTCAAGTATGTTTGAAAGATTGATTTTAATTTAATTTTTGTTAAAAATCGTTTCAAGGAAAAAGGTTTTAAATTCAAGATAAGTATATATTTACATACTTATAACTATGAAGCAATAATCAGAGCATAGATATGTATCTATACAATGATAACCAGAAAACTCTGGAATTGGAAGACAACTTTTAGACTCAAGTTATAACTTAAAATAGTCTTAATTATGAGCCAGAGCATGGGAAACAGCAGTTGTGCGGTGTAAACAGATCCATTTCACTTAATTATGAGCCAGAGCATGGGAAACAGCAGTTGTGCAGTGTAAACAGATCCATTTCACTTAATTGGTGATTGTGTCTAGTAAAACCATTTGGCTTTTAACAACATCAAATAAGCTTAAGTATTGCTATAAAGTAGTCTTTCTATTTCAGAGTTTTCTGGTTATCACTGTATATATAAATAGCTATCCTCTGATTATTGCTTCAAAGTTATATATTTATATATATATATATATCGATATGGGCCGATTTATACAACTTTCGATTATAAGCACTGTACTGAGAATTGCAGATCATTCCAACAGTTATACAATTACAAAATGGGGTTCTTAACGATATTTCGGAGTTTTATTTTTGTTTCCGTCGTTTTGAATTGGAACTATATGTTCCATGGAAATAGTTAATTTGATATTTATTTATATGTTACGTTTGTTTTTAAACATATAAATTAAATAAATAGTGCCCCAATTCTACACCGTACAATAAACATGAATCCAATGAAAAAAAAAATGTGGGGTTATTAAAATTTTCAAAATATTTTACATTAATTTTAATTATTCTGTTTATAGTTTAAAAAGTTTGAAAAGTTAATAATCACTCTCTTATTTCATGATTTTAAAGGGACTGTAAACGTAATTTTAAGTGACCCGAGTCACGATACCCTTGAAACTTTTATCTGTGGAAGAAATTGTAATTTTTCTAGGTTTAAAAGTTTTAAATTCTGATATTTCCTACATGTTTTCCTGTCATAGAAACACGCAAATTACGTTTGTAGAGAAATCAAATCTGAAAATAAATTGTTTTCGAAATTATAAACATTGATTTATAAGACAAGCTGGTAAAACAATTTTGTTTTGTTCTTAAATACATCCGACTGCATAAATGTCGTCTTCCTATTTCGAAGTTTTATGGGTCTCGACTCTCGCAAAATTGTTGAATACCTGATTTTTATCTTCTGTTGTTCGACGGATTTAGATAAATACCTTTGGAAATCATCGTTCATAAGTTTCAACCTTTGTATTACTCTTTCAAATTAACATTTATTTAGCGCGCAAGCCGAGTTCAGTCCTGGCCTGTAAATGGTGATGCTTCTGACAGCTCAGACGGAGAAGAGGGGAGACAGGGGGATGAGGAGGAGGAAGGTAGGCAGGGAGACGGGGAGAAGGAGAAGGTTGGAGAAGGAAGAGAGAATGAGGGAAGGAACAGAGAAAGCAGACTAAACTCAAGACACATCAGAGGTAAGGAAAAGTGTTAAAATGTTGTACTGTTAAATTAAGAAGCATGGGACCTTTCGATACTGAAATTCATTCATTTGCTCATAAATTTTTCAAAGATATAGTAACCACCATTTTAGGTTGAACGCTATGTAAAGCACTATTTTACTTAATCTTTGTTCGAATAGAGATTGCATAACAAAAATTGGATGATTTGTAAAAATGTTTAAAATTCACCGTTTTTATCCGTAAAACTACCAAATTTCAATTTTTACGTTGGTGAAAACTAATGTTATGTAATTATCGTAAACGCTTTGGGAGGTTCAAATCTTTAATGGGAGTAAAATATTAAGACTAGGAGTAATGTTTTGAATCAGGCATTGGACTAGAAATGTAGTTTAAGAGTTATGTCTTAAATCGTTGATGTGACTATATATATATATATATACACTATGGAGTCTAAGACTAGGAGTAATGTTTTAAATCATAGATGGGACAATATATAGAGTCTAAGACTGGAACCCTTTATCCTGTTCTTCAAGTCTAAACATATATTAAAGTCTCAGTCCTTAAAGCTCGGACCATTTTAAACTGACCATACCGAAAAGTCAAGGGAGGGGGATCGACTATATATATTCATCAGGCTTTTAGTGACAATTCATGTTTTTAAAAAGATGTCATATGTTTCAAAATATTTTATTTCATTAGTGGGTTTAGTAAAGGCGGGGAAGGAGGAAAGGGGCGTGGGGGGGGTGGAATAGGGGGAGGGGGCATGCACAGTACACACTTTTGGTCGACAGTAGTTTTTGGGATGCTTATTATACAAACGGTGATTGTGAAATTGTCTTGGTTACATAATCAATTATCCTATACGTTCTCTGTAAACATATAAATCTCTTTTTGCTTGACAAAAAGTAATTCTTTTGGATCAGCTACTTAGAAATGAATAAATTTATTTTAAAATTCCATTATTCTTCAACTTCCATTTTAAATATCTACAAATTACCTAAGCTGACAACTTTAGAATGGTGGATATCGAGATCAATACTTGATCTCCTCTTTTTCTTAATCTCCAGGTTAAATAATGCTTGTTCCTCCACTTTTCTTAATTTCCAGATTAAATATGACTTGTTCTCCCATTGTTATTAATCTCTAGGTTAATTAACCGATTGGGATTAAGGATATCCCATTTAAAAGTTCCCAGTTCTGTTCCTTTTTTTCTATCAAGTCAATAATTTTATGATTTCTAGTTTCCCAAATTTCAAATACAGATTCGGAATCAGGAATCCAAAATATTTCGGATCCAACGGATCCGTATTCTAAGCACTGGATACCCCTCTTCCCCACCCCTGTACAAATATATATATACATTATATATATACATTAACGACCAGAATATGGTAGAATTTTGTCGTTTTCGATAGATATATACAAATTGATAAAGGATTTATTTCAAAATTGTATTTTAAGAATAAGTTACAAATCAAGTTATTTTTGGATCATTTAATACTGAAATAAAGCAGTGTTTAGCGTTTAATAAAAATATACGAACCAGCACAGCCACAGTCACTGACTAGAATTTAGTGTAGTTTTGTGGGATAAATAAATTAAGTGTACTACGCCATGTAAATATTTCATGGGATACTTGGCCCTAACACTTAATTTTCGTAACACACGGGAATTGCGTAAGTTTCAGCATTGCAAAAATGTAATATGCATAATAGAATAAATGACTGAGGTTTCAACTCATAAAGAAGAAAAATAAATTGCGTTCAGAAATTTTTTTCTCCGGGACATAATTAATTTAAATTTAAGACCGAAAAAAAATGTTAAATTTGCCTCTTTTCTCTCTAGCATTTAAAGTAAAAACATTGTTTATGAGGGGTAGGACAAAACAACACCATAATTCAACATAATTCTAAAAAGACTTTTGACAAGTAAAAAATTGTTCCGATCAAATGTTTCTCCAGAGAGACTTTTTATAACTACTTCCATAAATACCAAATTAAATAAAATCACGCAGACGTATGATAACGTATGCTAAGGTATGCTAACATATGCTAACGTATGCTAACGTATGCTAACATATGCTAACGTATGCTAACATATGCTAACATATTCTAACGTATGCTAATGTATGATAACGTATGCTAACGTATGCTAATGTATGCTAACGTATGCTAACGTATGCTAACGTATGCTAACATATGCTAACGTATGCTAACATATGCTAACGTATGCTAACGTATGCTAACGTAGGCTAACGTATGCTAACGTATGCTAACGGCAAGTTTTTGAAAATTAACGGAAGATTTAAAAGAACAAAAACCGTTTTTTTTTAAATTTTCAACGAACGAAAATAACCGTAATATTAAATTTACAGAAAATAAAAAAGTTTATGTATTTTAATGGTTTTGATTTTTAAATGTTTTGAATTTTGACGGCTTTGAATGTTGTCTTCTAATTTTCCCCACTATTTTATATGAAATTATCGTTAAAGGCTCAATAACGATTGGTGCCGTTAATCATTTCTAAAATATCTTCCGTTAAAGTTGTTAAAAAGATAACATTAACCATCGTTAACTTTGGTGAAGAACGGAAAATAGCCTTAGCTAAGAACGCACAGCTTTCTGAAAATTCGTTAACGGTTAGCTATTTCAACTAAGCAAAAAGTCTAAACATGCCCTGCCCTAGGTTGACTACAAATATCCAATTGAGAATCAGATGTCAGTAACACACCATGATTTAGAGATCTCAAGCTCTCAAGCAAAAAAACGATGAGAATTTTACCAATTGCTTTCTAAAAACTAAAGCTAGCAACAAGTGCTTTATATAATGTTAAATTGTACATGTAAAGGAATACAGAAAGCATAAGTGAGTTAGAGCGGTATGATTTAAAGCCCAAGGCTTTGCGACGCTTCAAAGTCAACCCTATCTTTGAAATTAATGAAACTTTTTAAAGAGGCTGAATCTATGTGAACATTTTATCAATACAAACCAAAATTAAACTTAAAAAAAGATAAAATATAGATCAAAGCACTTTTTACATAATTGAACTCCTAAAGATATCTTTATCCCGTGTTTTAAAGCATCATAAATAGCTTTAAAACCATTTTCTTGAACACCTTGTGGACCAGGATTTAATTAAAATTGTATTTCAACCTCCCTGTTAAGTTTAAGGCTTATGAGAAATACGTGGTTTTTTAGGAACTGCAAAGTAGTAAACCTTCTCTGGCTTTTATGATACAATTAAAGTGTTTCCATGAAACTAAAATACCGGGGCAAATATACAAAACTAAAATACCGGGGTAAATATACAAAACTAAAATACCAGGGTAAATATACAAAACTAAAATACCGGGGTAAATATACAAAACTAAAATACCGGGGCAAATATACAACATTTTCCTGTTGTGTATTTTATCCAATGCACTCTATAAATTACGAATCAAAAATATCGCTTATATTCAACAAAAAATCGATTATTTTGCAATGATGTAATTAAATATCTCAATTTATTCATATATTCAAATTAGATATCTTAGCATATTCAGATATATCTGTGTTTAGATATCTCAATATATTTTGATTAATCTTTGTTTAGATATCTCAGTATATTTTGATTTATCTGTGTTTAGATATCTCAATATATTTTGATATATCTGTGTTTAGATATCGCAATATATTCAGATATATCTGTGTTTAGATACCTCAATATATTCTGATATATCTGTGTTTAGATATCTCAATATATTCTGATCTATCTTTTTTTAGATATCTCAATAGATTCTGATCTATCTGGTGACTATGCTTTTCCACCTGACGAGCTGACCCTACCAACAAGATCATCTTTCCTTGAGAGCTCAAGGTGACTTAATTCTCAGCTACAGGGTTATTCACGAAGAATAAAAGTTCAGAGACGACTCTACGGAATCTATTCAGTCTCTATTTTTGTTTTTACGCGTCCCTGAATCAGTATACTTTGATCATTTAAAAACTTGGAAGACAAATATAACAACATTTTTTCTAATCCATTGTTTAGAAACAGATTGAGAAAATAAAATTAACTCAATATAAAAATTAGGTCATTTAATATTCAGTCATGTTTCTATAATATGGTTGATTGTTCCAAAATGTTTAAATGTATAATAGTGAATCTATGTGAAGTCCGAGTATGTAAGTGTAATAGCTTAGTATTATAGGGTTGGGGAGAGAATCTATGAGAAGTGTGGTTATCTAACTAAACTGGGTGGAAAGTTTAAGTCCTGGGTTAGGAAGTGTACTAGCTTTGTATTATAGGGTTGGGGAGAGAAGCTATGAGAAGTGTGGTTATCTAACTAAGCTGGGTGGAAAGTTTAAGTCCTGGCAGAAAAGATATTTCCAGCTAAAAGATGGAAATCTTGCCTACTGGAAATCCCACGTAAGTGCAATATTTTAGAAGATAAAACACTTTTAGTATACTTGAAAAGCCTTGAAAAGAATGCGTCAAAACCATGTATTTATTTATATATGATCTAAACACAATCATTTCTATTTACCTTTAAAATTGAATTTGAGAGTTTTTTTGTACTTACCGTGATTAAGTCTTTGCCACGAACTCTGATTTTCTAATCCCAATATCATTGTAACCCAATATCGTAGACCTTAGATATTTTAAACGATTAATTATGTAAGAATAAAAAATCTAAGTTTAAAATATCAAAGGTTTATACCATCAGCTGTTGTAAAGATATAGGAATTTAAAAAACTGAGTAGAAAGAAAGAAGTATTTTCACCAATTTACTTTCACAGTTCGTTTCTTGTTTTCAGCATGACATGGACCGTAAACCTCAAGGGGTTATTTTACTAACGGAAACCTGTAGAGTACAGAGAGCAGAGGGTAGCACAACCTTCCAGGTTACACTTCAAGACAGGTAATATTCTACCAGGGTATATATTCAGCACAACCTTCCAGGTTACACTTCAAGACAGGTAATATTCTACCAGGGTATATATTCAGCACAACCTTCCAGGTTACACTTCAAGACAGGTAATATTCTACCAGGGTATATATTCAGCACAACCTTCCAGGTTACACTTCAAGACAGGTAATATTCTACCAGGGTATATATTCTCTGGAATCATTTTGTACAGGTTTTATCACACACATTTTGGAAAATGATTTTAAGGTCAAAATAAATTCATTTTTGGGATGAAGATATAATAAAGGGGAGAAATAATGTGCTAGCTATAGCTGATGTCAATTTTTTCTCCAAATCCTTAAGAAAATATTTTTCTTACCCCATGGGCACATAAATCTCCTTAGAGGGGGAGTATTCAGTTTATGTACCGTCCTGTTTTACTGTCTATGTGCTGTATGTATACTTTACTGTACAGTGTACAGTACAACTTGCTCTAACTGCCTAAATACATCCGGCCTTTTCATCAAATAAACCGGAGTTTTTATCTGCATGGGATTAGATTTATTTGTCTCTTATTTAATTATTATTCTTGAATTCAAATTTGAAACAAAAACATATGATTTTGATGTAATTAGTTATGTCTACCAGACTACCACATAAAATTCACTTGAAGAGTATTGTTGATTAGTCGAACTGTCCTGTTTTGCTATATAGTGTCTGTATGTGTACTGCACTTACGTACAGTGTACACTGTACAGCTTGCTTTAGCAGGTTCAAAGTCGGCCCGGTTCTTGAAATGAACCGAACTTTTGCACTTTTGCATTAACCGGTTTTTTTCAGGATTCACTACCTTACAGCTGATAGTCTAGTGGTAGCTGAAGAATGGGTTTCACAGCTTCAAAATGTTGTTCAAATGAATGCCCTGAGGTAAGAAGTCATGTTAACTTGGCATCAGATATCAAACAATCCACTTAGAGGAGAGGTTTTTATAATGTATGTTGTTTAAAAAAATCTCCCTTTTCAAAATTATTTTTATTAGTAAGTTTCTGGGGTTTTTTTTTAGATCAATGAGAGTAAAAACTAATTTTCAGACGATAAAAAAGTTTGAAAACCTTGCCAGTTGCAGAAGTCCAAATTTTCATAATTTCCCCCAAACCTTAAAAATCATTTAAGATTTAAATATTTGTATTCCAAATAACAGTTTATCAACCAATTTGTTCTTCATATGCATATTACAAATAACATATTTTATATTATAAACATGTTATGTACATTCATGTACCATGTTCGATTTTAAATAAATAAGATATGTACAAACCCTTAACCTTTAAAAATCAATCTGCATTCTTACAGATTCATTCATTCTTTCATCCTTATTAATTTAGCTAATTCTTACATTTTTTTATATATTCTTTTATTCATTCATTATAATATTTTCTATTTTTTCATTTTTGCAATCTCGCATTTTTTCGCTAAAACATACTAATCTTACTATATACTTGTATATGGCTTTATTATAATATTTTTATATTCATCCGTTCATATTATTAAATTCTAACATAATTATATTCTTACGTTCTCGCAAAGTAAGAGCAATAGGTTTATTCTAATCTAATCAGGAATAGTATATATATATACAGGCTTAGGATCCATTTAATTTTGATGCCGCACTGGAAAAAAATGGATCCGGATCCGGATCCAGGTCATTTCTTTAAGATTTACTGAATTTTTTTAACAAAAAATAATTTTCAAATTTTTTGTTTTATTTTTTTCGCTTGTTTTTATCCTAAAACTTGATAAACCATTCAGAAATGAGGAAATTTTTATACTCTCTCTTTTTTCAAAAATTCAGAATTGGGGTTTAGGAGTAAAAAAGTTTTTTTTGCAGTTTTTGGTTGATATTTTACCCCTTAGATCCGGATCCGGATCCAGGAAGCCAAAATCTGGCGGATCCAACGGATCCGGATTCGGATCCTAAGCACTGGTACAGGAGTACCCACAAATAATGATATTTTAGAAACGACTATACGGAATCTGATCAACCTTTTTTCTTGCATTTATGGTTTTTTTTTAGAAGCATTCGTTATATAAATAATTTAAAGTCTAATAAAGGTATAAGATAATTTTGAACCTTGAGATATCGTTTTTTTAAAGTTGTTTTTGTACTACATATTTTGATACTACCTTGTCTTATATATTTATATGTTTTTGTAAAACATATTCTCATCCTACCTTGTCTTATATATTTATATGTTTTTGTATTACATAGTCTCATCATACCTTGTCTCATATATTTGTATGTTTTTATATTACATATTCTCATCCTACCTTGTCTGATATATTTATATGTTTTTGTATAACATATTCTCATCCTACATTTTCTGATATATTTATATGTTTTTGTATTACATATTCTCATCCTACCTTGTCTGATATATTTGTATGTTTTTGTAAACCATATTCTCATCCTACCTTGTCTGACATATTTATATGTTTTTGTATTACATATTCTCATACTACCTTGTCTGACATATTTGTATGTTTTTATATTACATATTCTCATCCTTCCTTGTCTGATATATTTGTATGTTTACTGTTAAGGATTGTTTTTAATTACATAGTCTCATCCTACCTTTTCTGATATATTTGTATGTTTACTGTTTAGGATTGTTTTGAGTAAAGAGAATACAACCCCTACGCTACAAGGCTGGTTGATTAAAGTTAAACATGGACACTCCAGAAGGTGATTAATTAATATAGTTAAAGGGACTTTAGACGTAATTATAAGTGACTCTTTATAAATAGAGTGGTATATTCGATTCACAACTGTACGTCTTAAATCTTTGTCTGATCATCTACGACGAAACTAATCCTTAGCTGAAAATTGAGTGCTGTCATCGATGATAATTGCAGAGGGAGGCTGTGGGGGCTTAGCCTCCTCCCTGGACCAGTAAAATCTATGAATTTCAGGGGGTTTTCGGGCCCTCAAAACATGGTTTAAAGGGTACCGTTAAATTATTAGACAAGACATGTGCGGCATGGCCCAAATTTAAAGGAGGGTCATAATTACAATTACATCTAAAGTCAAAATTTAGTTCTATGTTTATTGCTCTTTCTTGTGTTTATATTTTCTTTTAAAGCTTTACTCTAAATGTTGTGGTTTCTTTCTTTCATGTTGCTTGCTTTCAGATTTTAATGCTTTTAATCTGTGGTTTATCATTAAGAACCCATTTAGGGGGTTCAAATTAGAGCAAACATAAAATTAAACATATTTTTAAGAATGTAAAAATTGTATAATACAGCGTGTCCCGCAAAACATGTTTATTAGTGAACTTCAGTAAAGATCGTTTTCTAAGTTTTAATATTTTGAAAACAACATGTTTTTTTTTAGATGTTGGTGTGTACTGCTGGGGAAAATGTTTGTTTACTTTAAGACCCCAACAGACCAGGTGATTATTATTGTATATTTCTTAAAGGCAGGATAAATAATTTATTTATTTATTGAATAATAGTTGATTTTTTTTTGTTGAAGTTTAATATAAGAAGTTTTGACATTTTACTTTTTTGCCGCGAATTTATGAATTCTTTTATGGTTTTATTATTGAATTTTTGGCATTTGCCATTCTATGTTGTGCGCGCATGCCCCGTAAAATTCCAAAACAAAGAGAGGGGGATTGAATTTTGTAGATCCAGAAAAATAATATCTGTGGAATGCCTGCGTAGAGACTGGCAGCTGGTGGGGTCTTAAATGTAAGACATGTGGCCGCAGCGCTCGGCCCCCTAGCCTATCCTAGCCGCAGCGCTCGGCCCAGAAAGTGTCATAACTTAACCTAATTCGTGGCTGCAGCGCTCAGCCCCCTAGCCTGTCCTAGCCGCAGCGCTCGGCCCAGAAAGTGTCTTAACCTAACCTAACCCTAATTTCTGGAACTTCAAAATTCAATCCCCCTCTCTCAGTTTTGGAATTTTACGGGGCATGTGCGCGCAACATAGAATGGCAACTCCCTGATTTTTTAAGTATTAAAAACAAAACTAATAATTCTAACAATAATTAAACAAAGGCGAACAGGCGGATTATCAATTTTATTAAAAAAATTTAAAAGGATGTAAAAAAGCCTATTTTTTAATAAAAAAATTAAAACTATGAAAATTTTCAGATTTTCCTTGAAGTTTAAATTTTCACCCTTTAGAACCCCCTGGGACAGATTAACATGAGAGACAGTAGAGTTGAGGAGGTTGAGCATATATCGGATTCTGATAGTGAAACTGGAGATGGTTTAGAGGAATCCCATCCTACTCTAGGAATATTTCCAAACCATGTTCACCAGGTAGAACAGGGGTAGATATTTTCAAAAACCGGGGTGGATATTTTCAAGAACAGGGGCTGGCTATTTTCAAAAACACGATTGGATATTCTCAAAAACAGGGGGGGGGGGGGGTATTTTCAAGAACAGAGGTGGATATTTTCAAGAATAGGGGGTGTATATTTTCAAGATTAGGTGTTGATATTTTCGAGAACAGTGGTGAATACTGTATATTTTCAAGAATAGGGGTGGATATTATTAAGAAGAGGGGTAAATATTTTAAAGAATAGAGGTGGATATCTTTAAGATCAGGGATGTATACTGAACATTTTCAAGAACTGGGGTGTAGACTTTTAAGAACAGGGGTGTATACTGTATATTTTCAAGAACAGGGGTCCATTTATATCTATAGAATGGCAATCTCTGTTTGTCTGTCTGTTTGTTTGTCCGATCACAACTCAGGAACCCCTGGGCCAATTTGCCTCAGATTTTCATTGGGGAACTCGGGATACCCAAGGGTTTAAAATTCTAAGTTGAGTGGGTCAGCGAAAATTCTGGTAAAATCGTTCAAGTGCGGGTAAACAGCGGAAGTAACTTTTAGTAACCTTGGAAGCGCACATTATTCCAGAGCCGGTTTATGTAATTATTAAATATTTCCAATGCCCACAAATCTAATAATAATCTATTTCCAGGGCCATGCTATATCATATTTAAATATTTCCAGGGCCCACCTACCTCATATTTAAATATTTCCAGGGCCCACCTACCTCATGTTTAAACATTTCCAGTGCCCACCTACCTTATATTTAAACATTTCCAGGGCCCACCTACCTTATATTTAAACATTTCCAGGGCCCACCTACCTTATATTTAAACATTTCCAGGGCCCGACCTACCTTATATTTAAACATTTCCAGGGCCCAACCACCTCATATTTAAATATTTCCAGGGCCCGACCTACCTTATATTTAAATATGTCCAGGGCCCACCCACCTCATATTTAAATGTTTCCAGGGCCCACCTACCTTATATTTAAACATTTCCAGGGCCCACCCACCTCATATTTAAATATTTCCAGGGTCCGACCTATTATATTTAAATATTTCCAGGGTCCGACCTATTATATTTAAATATTTCCAGGGTCCGACCTATTATATTTAAATATTTCCAGGGTCCAACCTACCTGATATTTCCTAATAAGAGTGAGGAGGAAAAATGGCTGTATCAACTAACTGTTGTCTCAGGTAAATAAATATATTTGGTTTGGTCGATTTTAGACATTTTTATCTATTTCTATCTTTCCATATTATTTTGTTAGTAATATCAAACTCACTGTAAACATTTCGAAATAATAAACATTTAGTTAAAAATTACGAACAGAATGTTTTCGATATATACGTACAGGTACAGGAACTGAGTTTTTACCACAAACTCAAAGTTTCAAATCTTTATATCTTTTCATCTTAATTGTTCAAACAATTGATATTTTAAACTTAGAGTATTTGATCCAACAGAATTTATAGTTTGAAACATCTAAGGTCTACGACATTGGGTTGTATAGATATAAATATTAGAAAATCAGAGTTTGTGACAAAAATCAATTTTGTGAGATATCATTTTCCTTCAATAATTTCACAATTCTCAACAAAATTTTATAAAAGTGTTCTGTCTTTTGATCATTTCGTGTGTTTTCTAACAGAGTCTGTTCCACAAAACATGATGTCTTGATGTATAAAAGACTGACTTATCAACTACTGGAGATAAGTTTTTTTGGAAACCTATTTTACAAGGCTTACTCTTGACACAGTATTAATAGTTTCAAAGTTTCCTGAGTAGAAAATGAAAAGTGTTCAAATTTGTTTGATAAACCTAAACCCATAGTTTGTATTCGTTAAAGTCGTCTATATATAAATTTGGCTTGTCTGTCTGTTTGTTTGTACCCAATAAACGTCAAAACGGCTGAACCGATCGGGCCCAAAGTTTTTTATTTTTGTAAAATTTTGAAAATGCGCGGAACAGTATTATGAAATCCGCAAACTTTTTTTCTTATTTTATACTGTATAAAGAGAAGATGCTCACAGATAAAGCCACAATTAAAAGTTAAAATATTAGATGGGCGCGAAGCGCCCTAAAAGCCTGGTATATCAGATTAATCTAAAAAGGGATAATTCCTTTGAGGTACTGTCCTGTTTTGTTGTCTGTAGTAAATGTTAGCTCAAGTATTTACACACAGGGATGATATGTATACAGATATTTATAAATTATTGCCAATGCATTAATATTTACATAAATACAACTAAAAGTTAAAATTCTATTATTTAACAATGTATTGCATACATGAAAATTCAATAATATATTCTTTGTTTAGAAATGTTCATAAAATTGAGCGAAATAATTATCTTTTTTCTTTTTTGAACGTTGACATATATTGAGACATCCTTTAAGTCAATATTGTACAGTGTGCACTATATGAACTATATCTAATGTGTTCCCAATAAAATGTTTAAATGCGTTAATGCACTTGATTTGTACAGTTTGTATTTATAAATCTGATCTTTAAGCTAAGTACTATCTCTCAGTGTGATCTAACTTCATGGCGCCTTTTATTTCAAACTGTCATAATATATTTCTAATTAAGTTCATTGTTAGTGTTTTTAGATATTTCTTATATTTTTTGTTCTTCAGTTTTTTTAAGAATGGCCAAAAAGCTCATTTTTGATTACGTATACTTTGAATGATTTTTGTTTTGCAAGCTGCAACCTTTTTACTCTAGCACAAGACATAGAGAAAAAACTTACCAAACCATTTTTTCCCTTACGTATCTATAGGGTATAAATTCTCAATTTATTGTGCAGACTTTAAAAAGAAAAAAACTAAGGCAGACTGTTTCGCCTAAAAATAAAACCCTTCCACCAATATTTTTTGTAAACTTTATTTTCAGCTATTTTCAAGAGGAACATTATTCTAATAAAATAATCCAAAATGTTATGCCATTTATCCACCCTCGTCACCCCTTAACAAAAACAATCTTGAAATGAATTTAAGGGAAAAGAAGCTTTAAAAAAGATGATACTTTTCCCTGTGTTCAGGCGGAGATCCTAAAGCAGGAACTCAATTTGAACAGCTTATTCAGAAACTAATGGAATCAGAGGGAGACACAGGTAAATCAATCAAGCAATCTTCTATCTATCTATAAACCTGTCAATTAATCAATAAAACAAACAACAAAAATACAATCAATCCAATCGGAATTTTGTTGCTTGGATTTGCGCTGAATATTGCGGATTTGTGCAAAATTAATGGGCTCTTAATTACTCGCAAGTAAAATTCTGGAAACCCTGCAATCAATCAATTGATCAAATAAAACAATCTATTTTCATTCAAAGAAAAAATCAATTATTCATTCAGAATTTTGATAAAAAGACCATTTAAAAAAAGAACACTTTTCCTGAATTCTGTGACATCATTTTTTTCTGTTGTGACACAAAAATAAAGAACAAGCTTGAGAACCCACCGTTGCCCATGCCTAGGGTACTCATAGTTACTCCCGCCGTTTACCTGGACTTGGTAGTAAATCGTCATATTAGCTTTTTTTCCCTATAAAAGAGGAAAATAAATATCTGCAAAAATTTGAATATTTGATTTTGTTTTCTTGAAAAATTTGATGTTCTTTAAAAAATAATAGCGAATTAAATTTGCACAGATAAATTGAGTCTATGAAATTAACTAAATTTCCGAATCCTTATATCTTTGCAACACGATGGTGCAATGCAAAACAGATGAAAGTTTAAAGAAGGCGCACTGTCTAAAATCATTGTGTTAGATTAATTTAAAATGACCGTTGCCAGTTTGACCCATCGAAAAAGTTGATAGAATTATAGCACAAATATGAAAAGCCCCTTCACATTAGCAACTATTGCGTTAAGTACTGTTAAACTTCCACTCTTAATCTCGATATCCAATGTGGCCACTTAAATTAGACAAATGCTTGATCCATCAATCAAAGTATCCCTAAGGAATATGACTACCACGGGATATCAAAAAGGAGTTAGTTTGGATTTCTGTTGTCGGTACGCTTCTGTTTGGCGAGAGTGAGCTATGCCGTAAAGATTTTCATAAAATCTAATGCAAGTTTAAAGATAGCTATCGAATTACTAGAATTAGAAACAGAATGAAACCAAGAGCTAATTGGTTTTTATTAGTGTATGAGTGACTTTAACGATGATTATTTTTTAAAGAATTATTTATTATTTTGATAAAGGGAAAAAAATCTTTAGGAGACTTATTGGACATTTTTTTGGTACATGCTAATTATAAAATACACTTTTTGCTGTGCAAAATAGTAAGATAATAAACTAGTTTTTATAATTGAACACTTGTAAAGAATAAACTGTATAAAAGAAAATCAAGTTTTGTTAAAATTGGGGGGGGGGCACATTCAATTTTTAAATCTAATTGATTAAATGTCAAATGTTTTAAATTTTTTAAATTTGCCAGGGAATGTATTGTGGAAGCACCCAGTTATGGTATACAACAAGGATCCCCTGTCCTCCCCCCTTACAACCCTTCCAACAGATATTCTTCAGGCTGAGGCCGTCAAACTATTTAAGGTGAACAAACACAAAAATCAGGAAAACAAATTTCATTTAAACATTTAAATGTGCCAGTCCATCAATCTGATTAAAGGAGATTTAAAAGTGTTTAATTTCCTACATTATAGATATGTTTCAATATGCAATTTGATTAAGAATGAAAAATTTTTACAATTAAAAATATTTAAATATCAAAAAATGTTCCAAAATGATTTTGAAGCACAAAACCGCAAATCACTTAAAAGAGAAACCATGGAATTAAAAATAGTTAAAAACATATCTTATTCATCTTGATCGATACAGCTTGTATTGGTACCGTTGTGATTGGGAATCTGACACAACACTCTATCAACAGGAAACACAGAAAACACGAAGGAGCCCCGGTTATCTTGTATTTTTGTACATTTTTCCCCATCACCTTCTCTAACTGAGCTTGTGTTGTCACAAAAATGAACTTTTTATGGCTTTTCAAAAGCCATATTATTGAAACTCCTGATGAAAGAAACCTCGGGGTTCGTATTACAGCGTTCAAAGAAAAGGCGAAAAATATGTTTATCATTATTTTTGTAAATTTTTTTTTCAGAGTGTAAACCTGTTTTGTAGTGTAGTTCTTGATAGTTCTGGAATAGGAACATTTTCAACTAAACCTTTAAATCTGATCTTTTAAGTAACAAAAAAATATTTATGTCGCCAACGACAATTTTCTAAACTCGCATATATCTTATGTTATATTTTTATTAATTATACAGTGATAATCAGAAAACTCTGGAATAGGAAGTCGACTTTTAAACTCAAATTATGACTTTAAAAAGCGCATTGAACATGAGACACAGCAATTGTGCAACGGAAACAGACCCATTTTACCTAATATATGTAATTTAATAACTTTCAAGTAAAACTATTTGCTATTAAACAACATCAGAACACTTCAGAAATGTTATAATGTCGTCTTACTATTCTACAGTTTCCTGGTTATGACTGTATTTAATCTGCAATCAACATAGGTCTAAACTGCGCTCAAAAAATTCTTTTTTTTTATAAATTTTTAAATTTGTTGATAAAGTTGTAAATCTACCAGATTACCACGTTGTACTGGTTCAGAATACAATACAACAGTGCCTTCAGACCCCTCAACTTCAAGCTGAACTCTTTGCTATACTTGCTAAACAGACTAGCAGACATGCAGCAAATAGACATGGTGTTCAGGTAAACACTACACAGCTAGCACTAGCCTTACACGTCATTTCGCGCCTATGAAAACCGACATTTCTCAAATCCAGCGTTTTGAAATCAAATAAAACGTTGAAAGCGTATTATAAAACTGACTTTATTTAGAAAATTAATTTAAATGCTATATATCAGTCTATCATGTTGATACGTATAAAAAAATGTCTATTAACAAGAAGAATAAAGAAAGATAAACTATTAAGAAAAAATTTGCATTGCAGGGATTTGGAAACATTGAAAAATTCGACAGGTGTATTTTTAAAATGAAGTACCCCCTCTCTCCCCCCCCCATCCCACTTTTACAAAGCTCCACTTTCACTTACCATTCAGGGTTAAGAATATCAGTATGTAAACTGTAATAATTCAGGATTAAGAATATCAGTATGTAAACTGTAATAATTCAGGATTAAGAACACTAGTATGTAAACTGTAATAATTCAGGATTAAGAACACTAGTATGTAAACTGTAATAATTCAGGATTAAGAATATCAGTATGTAAACTGTAATAATTCAGGATTAAGAACACTAGTATGTAAACTGCAATAATTCAGGATTAAGAACACTAGTTTGTAAACTGTAATAATTCAGGATTAAGAATTTCAGTATGTAAACTGTAATAATTCAGGATTAAGAATTTCAGTATGTAAACTGTAATAATTCAGGATTAAGAATATCAGTATGTAAACTGTAATAATTCAGGATTAAGAATACCAGTATGTAAACTGTAATAATTCAGGATTAAGAATATCAGTATGTAAACTGTAATAATTCAGGATTAAGAACATCAGTATGTAAACTGTAATAATTCAGAGTTTTCTACTGAACGCTACCAGTATCTTCTCCTGTGATTCATCTGGAGGAGTGAGTAGTCCCCCAGACACATCTCCTACATCCTCACAGTTATCTAAATCCAACCCTCCAGATACTACATTCATCCAGGTATACATTCTCATCCAACCCTTTATATACAACATTCATCCAGGTATTCATTCTCATCCAACCCTTTATATACAACATTCATCCAGGTATACATTCTCATCTAACCCTTTATATACAACATTCATCCTGGTATGCATTATCATCCAACCCTTTATACACAACATTCATCCAGGAATACATTGTCATCCACCCATCTATATACCACATTCATCCAGGTATACATTCTCATCCAACCCTTTGTAAACAACATTCATCCAGGTATACATTCTCATCTAACCCTTTAGATACTCCATAAATCCAATTATACATTCTCATCCAACCCTTTATACACAACATTCATCCAGGTATACATTGTCATCCAACCATCTATATACCACATTCATCCAGGTATACATTCTCATCCAACCCTTTGTAAACAACATTCATCCAGGTATATATTCTCATCTAACCCTTTAGATACTCCATAAATCCAATTATACATTCTCATCCAACCCTCTTGATAATACATTCATCCTGAATCCTGATTGTACCCTATTTATGTTTTGAAATTCATCACTCAGGGAATACCTATATTAAGGCGTGGATGTTGATGGCTGTTGCTGTGAGTATATTTGTTCCCAGGAACAATAGACTTCTCTGGTTCCTTAGAACTCATCTTGCCAGGAACAAGGACTCTAAGTAAGCTTTGAATAATTATAATAATAATACCAATAATAATAAACCAATAATAGAAATGTTAATAATAATAATGATAATAATAAAAATATTCATAATTAAATGATAATAATCATAGTAATATTAATATGTTATAAAAGAAATGATGATAATAATGATAATAGGAATGATGTCCCTTGAATATTCTATTGTTTAAGGTCTGAGACCGGCAAATACGCAGCCTATTGTTCCAAAGCCCTTGAGAGATGTGTCAATAATGGATCAAGGTAAAAAGATAGATATAAGAAATAAATAAAATAAGGTATAACAGTCTAACAGATTATTGATGCAGTTCACTCTGAATTAACAAGAGAGAGAAGCATTCGGTTTCTTTCATTTGAAATCAAACGTGTTTTCGTCTATAAGTCAACAGTCTTCAGACGTATAGATTTGTTTGTCTTATTCTTTTTCATTCAAAATGTATATGCCCACAAAAAAGTATTTAAGATAAAAGGCTATAAAGTTACGTAAAATGGGTCAAAGTGTGATTGATTGAAAGTCACAGTTTTCTGAAATATTGACAGAACCGTTAAATCCACGTAAGTCGGTGAAAAGAGGCTGTGGGTTCCAATTTTAGTTTTTTATCACTTGGCAAAACTGTCAGATCTGTTTATAATTACAAGTGCAAAATATGTATAGTAGTATAGAACATATATCTAATACTGGCAAAAAGTTAAGTAGGAAAAAAGAATATAAAGAAAATTAACTTTGAAAACTGGAAAAGAACTCCAATAAAAGCTCCACACTATCAACCTTAATCGTTAGCGATTGAAGACACCATTGGACGTCCCCTTTGCAGTCACCCCAAATTGAATACTTTGAATGTGTGCTGCACAGAGGGATAGTCAAGCGCTTTAGACAGTTCCGAGCTGAGGAAAGCCAGCACTTTTTAAGTTTTGACAAAAAATATTTTTTTTTCCAAAATTGCCGGAAGGGAAGGTCAACAAAAGAAGCAAATCAAGAAGGTAACTAAGATGACAAGAATTAAAATAGAATATTTCTGTATGATTTGTACCCACTATTAAAAATTGTTGACTATCGTAAAATTTAGAATAAAAAAATATATAAAAAGAAATAATAAATTCCATTTTTGAAATATGCAGATTCTTCCTTAGTTTTCTTATGTTTCAGATTTTATCCTATTTATGTGTGAAATTAATTCCTAATTATGTTTATAATCCTTAATTTTGAGAATTTGTAGTATCTTAACCCTTTGATCAAATTATGTCTGTTAATACTATTACTAATACTTGTACTACTAATTCTATGTTTCTTATTCTTTATTAATATATCAGGAAAGTTGTAAAAGTGTGATATATATTTTTATTAATGTACAAATATCAATTATAGATGTCATATACACACAGCAGAGAGAAACTTTTTAACCAAAATAATGTTTATTCTAAGTTCGATCCCAATTTTAATTCCCCCAAAACTATGCTCTCAAATCAAAAATACTAAAATAATTGAATGTTTTCGAACATAAATAATCTTGTTGAATAGCTTTTCAGAAGAATAAAAATGTTTAAAATTTCTAATATCTATCCAGATAAACTTGCTTTTCTTATATTTGTTCGTAAAACCCAAGTAGAGGAGCTACGAGGTCGCAAAGGTGTACCAGCAATATCGAATAAAATTTACTTTCTTCTTCTGTTTTGTTTACAGTGTTCTTGTATTGCAGTATTCTCCGAATTCTTGATGAAAATAATTAATTGAAATTGTAAAGCAAAAACAATTTATAGATAAGTATTTGTCAGAATAGGGATAATTCATTTCTTTAAAAATGTTCAACATTTTCTATCAAATTATCATTCAGAAAAACCGGCCAAACCAGATATTTTTTAATTTTTTTGGAAAACAATTTTTAGAATTCTTAGCAAAAATTGTTCATTACAAATGTTCTAACTAAAAACAAATATTGCGTTATTTTGAATTCCAAGATTGTTCTGAAGTCACTTCCAAACTCTTAAAAGGGAGAAATGATCAGTCTGATTCTAGGGCTGGGTGCTTAGTAGACACTTTTGTTTTCATAAACCAGCGGATTAGCCTTTGCTACATTATTCAGGAAATTAACAATTAATTAAATACAAACAAGAAATTTCAACGAGTGTTAAATAAATGATTGCGAAAGCAAGTTTTATGAGAAATGATTTTTTGGCGCAAACAATCATCAAATGTCACACATTATCAGCAATATATATCATTAGCCAGCTAAATGTAAAAAAAACGGAAAAACTCTTGAAATTGGACGTTTTAGAAGAAAACGAGAACAAACATATTTTAAAAGTGAAGAACATTGTCACAGACATTTTAGAGTAATAAGAAGATTTGGTTCAGTTAATTTTTTAAAAATTAGGTATTATGTGTATCTTTAAATTAGTAAACCAATGTATTTCAGAATTATCCTTGATTGATTGATTGATTTATTGATTGGTTGATTGATTGATAAATTAATTTATTGATTAATGATTGACCAAAACTTATGTACAGGGTGGCCAAACCTTCCCGTCTCGAGGTGCTTAGTATCCTACTGAAGAATCCTCATCATCATTCTCTACCACATGCTGTACCCGTACATTTACTTAATGGAACATATCAGGTACTGTAAAAACCAGAAAAGTGTGGAAAAGGAAGACGACTTTAGGACTAAAGTTATGATATTAAATAATCCTAAGAACATGCAACACTTTAATTGCGCAATGCACACAGATTCATTTCACTTAAAAAGAAATTTAAACTACGAGTAAAACAACATCAAATTCATCTACATTTAATAATGTCTTCCAATTTCATAGTTTTTTGGTTCTCACTGTAGATTACACACCTGTATCTGTATCTGTATCTGTATCTGTATCTGTATCTGTATCTGTATCTGTATCTGTATCTGTATCTGTATCTGTATCTGTAATGTACCTGTACCTGTACCTGTACCTGTACCTGTACCTGTACCTGTACCTGTACCTGTACCTGTACCTGTACCTGTACCTGTACCTGTACTTGTACCTGTACCTGTACCTGTACCTGTACCTGTACCTGTACCTGTACCTGTACCTGTACCTGTACCTGTACCTGCACCTGTACCTGTTACAAGGCTACAAAGCTGTACTGAAAACCCAGTATGAAAGATACTTTTGTCTTGAAATTGAAGTGGCAGAACTGCACAATATGATTTGAATTAATGAACTTTTTTAAGAAGAAAAGAAACCATCACCATTTTTCAAAAATGTCGTTGATTTATTCATTTCATATTGCAAATATTGTTAGAATTGAAATATTTAAGAATATCAAAATCTGACATGTCATAACTTTCCAGGTTGTTGGATTCGATGGTTCTACAACAATTGAAGAGTTTGAAGCAACCCTGACAGATCTGATTAATTGCCGGCCTGCTAATCAATCAGGGTTTAGTATATTCAGCGACGATCCCTTGGATCCTACCCTTCATCATTCACTCGCTAAACAAGAGAAGGTAAATAATCTTACATAAAGGGACTGTAAGCTTAATTTAAACTGACCCTCCATGCAAGGAGGGGAGGGTCCGATTTACAACTAAAACCTTTAAATCTTCGACTGATCATTGGCGACAGAGAACTCTGAGTGTTAATCTACGAAATGGTGTTAAAATTGCCGAAAACTGAGGTGTACGTAAGCGTACAGTGTGAACTTGACGCAGCTGACTTTACACGTATTTCTCAAAAGTTTCACGCAGTTTTCAAAAGTTCAAATAAAAATTTTTATTTTCTCCGACTTTTGTTAAGTAAACAAGACTATGTTTCTGTTGAGAGAAAACGACAAGACCGGCAACCTTGATCAGTCAAAGCTAAGGTTAAAATGGTCCTGCTGTAAATCAGACATTTCTCTTCAAATGGCAGGTCATTTAAACTTACGTCTATAGTCTATATAAGGGACTGTTCACCCTACACTTAGGTTTAATCTTTTTTCAAATGAGTTTTTCTAATTAATATCTTTCACTGGGTTGATTTGTGTTTCTTATATTTCTACTAAGCATGATAAATCATAATTAAATGATAATTTTTTAGAAATGTAAAATTTACTACAGGTATTGCATTTATAACTGTTTATACATAATAATGTTTTTGAGGCACGATGAACTTTAAATTGAAAGCTCATAGCTGTTGTTCTTACATGTAGATTCAAGATTGTAGTAAGCAAATCATGTAGATTGTAGATATTTCTTAAACCAAAAAATGAAATATTTGTCTAATACAAAATAGAAATACGATTGTTTCATTTGTTCTTAAAAAAGAAAATTATGATGCTAAAAATAATGTTTGATCACCAATCTGTTTTTATGCATTTTTTTCTTTTTCTAATTCTTCATATTAAAGATTTTCTCTGCACAATAATGTTTTGTATTTCCATTTCTTTTCTTTGGTTTAAATTTTTATTTAGTAAATGTTTAAATTCTACTTAAAAGGGTTGTGTTCAAAATATTATTCTAGGATGGAATTTAACNACGACCGTATTGCTTGACTAGAAATTCCACCAATGGCAGTGCAGTAAAGTGGTCACAGGCGGAGACACGTGACCAGTATACTGCTCTGCCATTGGTGATAGTTCTGGTCACGTGATTTAAGTTTAACATTTTCTAAATTTTACATATATGAACTTTCGTATAATTTTAACACATTTTTATATCAATTTCTCGGGATAGGAACATCAGATATAGCTTTCATGGTCGCGATCAAGAGCTAAAGTGATTAGCTTTCAGCCTATAAATATATTTAAATATTGACATAATATTTTCAGTTAGTAATCGTATAAATATATTTAAATATTGACATAATATTTTCAGTTAGAAATCATATAAATATATTTAAATATTGACATAATATTTTCAGTTAGAAATCATGAAAATATATTTAAATATTGACATAATATTTTCGTCGTATATTTCAATACAATGAAGACCACTTTCGATTTCAATTTTTGAGTTCCACTGAGGTTTCAAACAGCATGGATACATGGAAGCAAATAGAAATAGTCAATTACAAGTTTCTCTTTGTTTACTTGTAAACTTGTAATTTGAAAGAAATCAATTGAAAAGTCGTCTTCATTGTACTGATATAAACGCCGACCCCTGTGAACATTCCCTTTCAATAAAACTTTTTGAAAAAGGTTGAAATTATTTAATGAAATATAATGATGGATATTAATAAAACCATAGATTATTAGCAATACAGGGAGACAGTAGATGGTGTTTTTTATAGGGGTATTTTTGTTCTTAATTACCCCCTAAATCTTAAAAAGACGACATCTAGTGTTCTATCTGTAATTGTTAATTAATTTCTAAATAAACTATGTCAGGTGTGCGATGTGCTAAGTGGATGGGAAACTGCTCTCAGGGAACGTGGCTCGGGAAAATTTCAGAATAAAAGGGCGATTAAATTCACGTTTAAAAACAGGTATATTTTTGAAAAAAATGTTTTTGTTTTTTTAAATCCAAGTTTTCAAATGGTGTGTCTAGATTATACTGGAAGAAGGGAGTGCTGAATGAGACAGAAAAAGAGAAACTTCTTTACTGTTATCAGGTAGATAAATATTATATTCTTTATTGTTATCAGGTAGATAAATATTATATTCTTTATTGTTATCAGGTAGATAAATATTATATTCTTTTATTGTTATCAAGTAGATAAATATTATATTCTTTACTGTTATCAGGTAGATAAATATTATATTCTTTATTGTTATCAGGTAGATAAATATTATATTCTTGAATCATAAATGAAAAACATTTTGAAAAGTTTTAATTAAAACGATGAATATAATTAAAAGTTTATAATAAATAAAGAAAAACTGAATTTATTGTCAACAAAATACAATTTGATTTATAGTTTTTCATATTTTAAAATGTTATTAATTTCTTGATTTTAATTTTTTACTACTGCAAATTTTGATCAGAAAGAGTTAATATTTTGATATCGTTTGATTTAAATTTAATTTTACTATTAAGTGAATTAAATTGTATTTTGAAAAATTCTTCAGTATTCAATGCTTTTCTCTTTGATCTTACCAGATATTAGATAAAAATATTTTGATTTATAGTTTTTCATATTTTAAAATGTTATTAATTTCATGATTTTAATTTTTTACTACTGCAAATTTTGATCAGAAAGGGTGAATATTTTGATATCATTTGATTTAAATTTAATTTTACTAGTGAATTAAATTGTATTTTGAAAAATTCTTCAGTATTCAATGCTTTTCTCTTTGATCTTACCAGATATTAGATAAAAATATTTTTACTATTTATCTAATGCTAAAATTCTAAATCGGTAAATATGGTTCAGTTGGCAAAACATCTACTAAAAATAGTTTTAAAGGGACTGTACGCGTAATTTTAACTGATCCTTCATTTAAAGAGTGGCATATTCACAACGGTCATTTTAGTCTTCTCTATATAAATTTGGCTTGTCTGTCTGTTTGTTTGTATCCAATAACCATCAAAACGGCTGAACCGATTGGGCCCAAATTTGTTTGTGGGATCTCACGTGACCCCAGGGAAGGTTTATGAAAGATCAAAATTCTAAAAATTCGTGTTAAAAAGTTTTATTTGTTTTTGTAAAAAATTTTAAAATCTTGAAAATACGCAAATTTTTTTCATAAAATCCGCGAAATTTTTTTCCTCTGTTTTTTAACGTTATAATGAGAACATGTTCACAGCTGAAATAAAAGATGTGCCCTAAAAGCCTATTTTATGTAATTAACAATAAAGATGAGATCTTTTTTTTATTAAATTAAATTAAATTCTCAAAAATTCCTTTATTTACTCCGCAGCATAAATTAGCAAGCTACTTTAATAAAGAAACTATAATTGATGCTAGAATATTTATTATTATTGTTATTTGCAGCTAGAAAAATAAGGCCATGTCTCATTCATCTTTGAACAAGCAAACGTTCAAAGAATACCGTTGCATGCTCCTATAGTTTAATAAATGTAAAAAATAAATTAAATCTTTATTATTATTTATTATTATAAATATCAACGGTGTTTCGCCTTCAGGTTGCATAGATATATAGGGATAAGAAAACTAGAATTTTTGGGGAGTTATTACTGAAAATGAAAATTTACAGTCTTCTAAAAATGTTTTTTTTTCTTTTTGTTGCAATTTTCGTCAAATATCAATAAAACCTCGATAAGTATTATCAGGAACTTTTTTAAAGAAATTGAGTCTTTTCAATAAACTCACATTTTCTAATCCTTATATCTTTACAACCTAGTGGCGTAAACCTTCAATATTTCAAACTTAGATTATTTGATGTAACAGAATGGAAAGTTTGAAATATCTTAGGTCTACAACATCTGGATGCAAAAATATAAAGAATATAAAATTAAAGTGTGTGGCAAAGTCTCAATTCCTTTAAATGGTATTGTAAATTGTCTAAGAATATAGAAATTTATAACGGCTTTGAGAGATATGTTTCTGGAAATATCACGTTTATAGAAATAAATAAAAATAAAACATTAGTAACGACATTTCACAATCAGAAGGAGAGTATGACATTAAAAGTTGACTTATTTAAATTAATAAGACCGTCATCTTTTAAACAAAATAATTTTAGTTGTCTGATATCTTTTGGGTTGCAAAATTATTTCTCAAAATCCGCCAAATTTAACATAATGTGTGTACACTGTACACTATACACTGTACACTATACACTGTACACTGGATACTGTACAATATACGCTGTACACTGGATACTGTACACTATACACTGTACACTGGATACTGTACAGGTTTCAGAGCAGATTGTTTCTGGAAAATTTCCTGTTAACCAAGAACTGGCATTTGAGCTTGCTGCACTTATGGCACAGGTGGGATTTAAATATTTGTTAAACAACAAAACTACCCTTTTTTATTGTACAGTGGTGGTCATACCCTGCAGGTAGCTTCAATTGAGGATTCAAGCGCTTAATATAATACAATCGAAAAGTGTTACCTGAGATTAAATTGGTATTATATATTCAAAGAGAAAATGAGGAAAATTTCTAAAATTTGCTTGTAAAAGAAAATATTAAATATTCATGAACTGGATCCTTTGTTTTACAGACCGGATCCAGAATCCGAATCCGCATCAAAACGGACTGGACTTATTTATCGGACAATATTGGTTCCTTATTTATCGGACAATATTGGTTCCTTATTTATTTGGTTCCTTATTTATTGGACAATATTGGTTCCTTTTCTGTAAAAATTATATATTTTTTATTCTTTAGATTGAATTTGGGGATGTAGACAAGCAGCATGTTGGTGAAGTACTTAACCGGTTTTATCCAGCTAGATACAATACTGATAAACAACAGCACCAGACTCTTATCAATAGGTTAGTACAAGAACTAGTTATATCCAGCTAGATACAGTACTGATAAACAACAGCACCAGACTCTTATCAATAGGTTAGTACAAGAACTAGTTATATCCAGCTAATTACAGTACAGATATAAACAACAGCACCAGCCTCTTATCAATAGGTTAGTACAAGAACTCCAGCTAGATACAGTACAGATATAAACAACAGCACCAGACTCTTATCAATAGGTTAGTACAAGAACTAGTTATATCCAGCTAGATACAGTACAGATATAAACAACAGTACCAGACTCTTATCAATAGGTTAGTACAAGAACTAGTTATATCCAGCTAGATACAGTACAGATAAACAACAGTACCAGACTCTTATCAATAGGTTAGTACAAGAACTAGTTATNCCCCCCCTCACTCACAAACACTGCATTATTATTATATATACTCCTAGAAAACTTGGACCAGCAAATATTGTAAAATTACGAATATTTGAGAATTTGAGACACATCAGCGAATTTGGTCCCATCCTGAATTAGATTTTCAGAAAAATGAATTTCAAAATGAATCATGAAAACCTGAGAAAGAACAGAGTTAGAACTAGAAGTGCATATTTCTATTTCTTACCATACATTACATACATTTTACAGAGATCAAGATTTTTTATTCATTTCTCTAGATTTCAGTTTTCTAAAAAGTTCAAAGTTCAAAAAGTTCAAAAATCTTCCATAACTGATTTGTCACGTTGAATTTAAACCACTCCAAAAGTTTAATTTTACAAAATGTATTAATGCACATTTTTCAAGATGGAGTCAGCTGAGCGGTAAAACCGGTTCTGATTGTGTGCGCATCCTGCTAACCTGCACCAGGAAATGGCAGTTTTTTGGCGCCAATCTGTTTCAAGTTCAGGTAGGATCTCTTTAAATTTTTTCACTCTGTGAGGGATTGAAGACGTAATTTCAAGTAATTTTCTTCTTTTCAATAGTGGCGTCTCCGGCACACAATTGTGCTCTTTAAACTTTTATCCGAGTAACAATGAGGAAGATATCGTTGAGTTTCTTTCTTATTAAAACGTGTAGAATTCTGACCATTTCTTACATTAATCCTGTGGCATAAATGCATGCACAAGTCACTTTAAAACTTTTAAATTCCTGTTTCCTAAAGTATGTAAATAAAATTGGTAAAGATTAAATCAACCCGATTTTTTTGTCAGTTTTGAAAATATTCAGGAAGTTCCGGAGGGGAACCTACAATGGTTAGCAGTAACTGATGACGGAATAGCAGGTTATTAAATGTTTGTTTTCTGTTATACAGTGTGTCCCAATAAATATAATGAATAAGACTAAGAGTAGATCTCTGATCTGATGGCTATACAATAACGACCTGTGTTAAAAAAACATACTTGCATGACTTGAAAATGAAAGAGATTTGTTTAGATAATTTTGGTTTCATTTGAAATATCGAAATCTAAGCGATATTTGTCAATATAAACTCCAATGATTTTGAAGAAGCTATGACCCCCATTTTGGAAATGACGGAATTATGGACTCACTTTTTTCCTTAAAAGGAATGTAATGTAAAGCGTAATCTCAAGTGACCCTATCCATGCATAGATGGCAATACCCGATTCACAAAGGTACCCTTGAAACTTGTATCTGATCAATAACATAGAATTATAATCGTTTTTTAGGTTTAAAAGTATTAAATTCAGATAATCACAATTCATATTCTACCTTTTCTAGAGAACCCACTGTCGAAAATAATATGTTCTCAACATTTAAAAATTTGACATCTAATTCATAAATCATACTTGATCAGACAAAACTTTAAAGGGTGAACGCGACGGTGTGAAACGGACATTGCCATCTTTTCAAGAAGAATCGCTTAAAATTGCGTCTATAGTCCCCTTAATGAAAATTTGTTATCAACCTAATGTTTAAAGTTCTGGACCCTGGTAGCCTGCAGGTTGTGTCTCGGTATCCATATTCTACAGTTGTTTCCTTCGGAGGCTGTGGAGACAATTTCATGCTTGTTGTCCTCGTCTCTTCAACACTCAACAATACAAATAAAACTAATAAACTTATATTTTCAACAACTAAAGTTAAGGTAAAGAATCTGATTGTTTACTGCTAGTGCTAATAAAAGAAATTTTAACATTTAGTTTGTAAGTTAGAACACTTTGATAGAAATAACTAGTATGTTAGGGTTATCTAAATTTTAAGAGGTAATCGAACAACTAAGCCAGAATAAGCTTTCCCAAGCGTCGTCTTTTCTACATAAATTATAATCGGATGACGCTATATAGAGCGATCAAACTTCTTTACTTTTTCAAATACATGATTGAACAGTGAACAGTGAACACATATTATGGACAATTTAACAAATTTAGTAAAGTTAGAGGACCAAGTTTTTTTTATGAGCTGGCTTTGAAACGTTGAACTAAGGACATGTATAACACTGCCCTATCTCAACTGTAAGGGCGAAATCATAGGGGGGGGGGGGGGATTCAGTCTAAAGTCCGTTAAAAATAATAATCAGAATTGCATGTAATGTAAAAAAGGTTAGCATTTGAAAATTCTTTCTGAAAACTAATTAAGATGAAGTTTGTAAAGAAAAAAAAAATAAAGAAAAGATGAGGTTAGTTGAAACTTTATAAATCCATTAAGCACCTTTTAACAAATTAGGGTTTTCCCGGATTTTTCTGTCTAAACTGTCGCATTTTTAAGAATTATTAACTTAGACTTTTTTTCATGCAACATTTCATGCAACATTTTCCATGCAACATTATCGTTTTTTTGCGTCACAAACCTTCCTGTGGTCTAAGTTGTAACGTTTTTTCTGATCAGTTCATTTGACGTTTTTTTTTACAGACAGACAGTCAAACAAGCCATTCAATAAAAGACACCTTTCATTCCGCGTTTCATAATTTCTGGACAACCATGTGAAATAAATCAACGAGAAATGACAAATGTTGTCCTAAACTTGCAAAAAAAAATGTTAAATCAATCTTGAAAATACATTCTAGTGTATATTTCTTATTTAAAGATTCTTGAGTTGACTGTTGTGATCGCGGATTACATGAACGCCCTTGGTCAGATAATTCCAATATCTAGACCCAAATCCAGGTATAGTTAACCCTGTAATGTAGGTTCTGGGTCTTGTTATAAATTTGGTTTTTGGTTGCTCATATTCATCTACAGGCCCTCTGCAAATAAAAGAAAATAACAAAATCAGATTTAGCAAATTTTTTTTTTAGTTTTGAAAAAGTTTATTTGGGTTTTGTTGTGGTTAAAGGGGCTGTAGCCATACATGACTTCATGTCCGATAACGGAGTCCTTTAAAGGGACAGACCGGCTATGTAAGGTAGTTGAACTGAGTATGCAGTGTTGTGGAAAACTTCTTTTGAATTCATTTTTGAGACATATTAAACTTTTTAAAGATCTGTAAATCCTGAGTTTGAATTCGACGTTTAAAACTCCTACTTTGGGGGGTGGATACGTTTTCAGAATTAGTTTTTTTATTATTATTAAGTAACTTCGACATAAAATGTAAAAAAGTTCTACAATAAGGTACATATGTCATGTATAGGAACATGTTGAGAAAATAAAAATTAATCTTATCAACGAAAATAAGTAATCTTGTTCAATTATTAGTTTCTATTTTCTCATCATTCACACAGATTTTCTGCGGATTTTCTAGAATTATTATTTAAAAGATGACATTTGAAGAATTTGAAGAAATCTACGAATAAGTTCAAAGAAAATAAGAAATTCAATATAATAATAAAAACGAAATAATAGATTTTAGCCTTGATTTATTGACAAATTTATTTTGAGAAATATGTTCCTAACCATCTAATTAGATTACTGTATAATTTTTACTTTATTTTTCGTTGTCGTTATTAATTAATTAAAAAATAATTATTCTGAAAACGTATCCACCCCCAAACTAGGAGTTTTGAACGTCAAACAACACTGCATACTCAGTTCAACTACCTTACATAGCCGGTCACTCCCTTTAAATCTATTTCATCCTCATTTATTCTCATTCATTCTTACATTGCTATGCAGATTATCTCCAGACTTTCTTAATTGAGTTGGCACTACAAGATGAGAAATGTACTTTTAGTCTTTCACACAACTATGCATAAAAAAGATTAATTGTTCAAATTCATAAAAACAACCTTGTATATCCAAAAGAGAGTTCCAGAAAAATGAATATTATTTTTCATTTAATTAAGATTAAAGGGAAAGTACAGTTATCATTAAATGTTTACTTAGATAAAGGCTCTGGAAAATAATTGAAGAAAATACTGTAAAGTTAGAGCTCGCATTCAGGCATTATCTGAATTCAAATTAAACTTAAACTTTTTTTAAAAATTATAAACGTCTTGGTTCAAAAAAACTCAAAAAAGCGTCGACCCCCTACTTTTTTAATCTAGCCGGGTTATAATAATAAACAGACATAATTTAACACATGATAGAAAATAATTATTTATTACATTGTGATTGTGTAAAAGAGGACCGGAGAAAATTCGATTGTTCGAATACTGTAAAAATTGGAGTACAAAAATGTATGATTTACTTAGTCCTCCAATCGAATGCTACTCATTCCTTATGAATCTTCTGATTCGAGCTTGCCTCTCTATATAATAATGGAGGGTCAGTCTCTGTAGGGATAGATTTAACACATTTGGAATTTGGTTGGGTTTGGTTTGGTATTGAATCAGTCTGAATCAGCTTTAAAGAGTAGTTGCACGTTTTTGTTCTGTTCAGGTTAGAATTGGTTAGTTTTGGATTCAGATAAGGTTAGGATTAAGTTGTATTACAGGTTTTAAGTGAGATTTTGGTTCGGTTTAGGATGAGTTCGGTTTAGGATGGGTTCAGTTTAGGATGGGTTTGGTTTAAGATGAGTTCGGTTTAGGATGGTTTCTGTTTAGGATGGGTTCAGTTTAGGATGGGTTCAGTGTAGGATGGGTTCAGTTTAGGGTGGGTTCGGTTTAGGATCGGTTCGGTTTAGGATGGGTTCAGTTTAGGATGGGGTCAGTTTAGGATGGGTTCGGTTTAGGATGAGTTCGGTTTAAAATGGGTTCGAATTTAGAAAGTTTTGGTTTGGCTTTGGTTTTGATAAGATTTATGTCAGATAACTAGGAAATATATAATTCTGATATTTAGAAATTTAGATATATTTTTGAAATAAAATAATTTTTAGATCTGTTTCTCAAAGTCGACCTTCAGCGCCATCTACACCTAAACTACAAAGAGACAGGTTTCTTTATTTGAAATTCAAGATTTAAAATAATTGAATGTTTAACCCAACTCCTACACTCCTCCCTAGACTTTATAATCGGTCTATTGACCTTAATCCCTTATTATTAATAAGAATTATAAAATGGTAAAATAATGTTTAGATTTTTCTATAAAATGTTTTTATTTGTAGATGCCTTGAAAGAAACAGTAGTTCAGTTGACACTATTAAAGGTGATAACAAAAAGGATGATGATCACAACAATGATGCTAATGATGTTTTGATGCTATATTAATGATAATGATGATAATGCTGATAGTAATTATGATGATGATAATGATGATAATGATCATGATGATAATGATGATAATGATGATAGTAATTATAATGATGATAATAATGATAATGATTATGATGATAATTATGATTATGATGTTAATGATGTCAATGATGATAATGATGATAATGATGATAATGATGATAATGATGATAATGATGATAATGATGATAATGATGATAATGATGATAATGATGATAATGATGATAACGATGATGATAATGATGATTATGATGATTATGATGATAATGATGATAATGATGATAATGATGATAATGATGAAAATGATGAAAATGATGATAATGATGATAATGATGATAAATATAATGATGCTTTTGATAATAAATACAAAGAACTAATAATAAAAATTAATTAACTAAATAAAACTAATAAATATTACTGTTAAGGGAAAAGAAGTAAGTCTGCGGGAAGAAGAGAATATAAATCTTGAAGAAAATTATTGTTAAATATTTTCTATTTAAAACGTTTAAATATTTTGCTTTGTTTGGTCAATTTTTTACTTTTGTTGTAAAGGAATTGACAATGTAAAAATTCAACTTTTGATCTGATTAATAACAAATATTGACAGTGATTGGAGACTGAATAATAACGAAACACACCAAATAAAATTTATTTTCATTTTAGATTTAAACTTTATCTTTAAAACACAAAGGTTAAAAATGTTTTTCTTTCATAAATAGTTTTTTAAATCCACGGCACACAGGCTGCATAAAGTATAAAGTTAACGAATTATCCCGTAAGTTCTGAGAACGGGGGGTGCTTCTAAGTGGTCCCAGGTAACTCCCTAGCTATCTCACCAAAACCAGAAAACTTGTCTTCTCAAGAAATATTGTTTAATTGATTGAAGTCATATTTTTCTCAAAAATTTACCTTATCTGCAGTTCCAAGCAAGCTTTAGAAATAAAAAAAATATTTTTTGAAATCTTAAATCGGAGTAAAGAAATTCATATCCATACCTCTTAGATGTAACATGAGTATTGATTACTGAAAGCGTTAAAATGGCGCAAAGTATTTCAATAAAGTTTAGAAATTTAGCCGATTTTGAGACACAGTTCTGGTAGCTCCAACATGCTTAAGCAAGAAAAGTTTTTCTGAAATAACAATTTTGATTCTAACTAAGCTGGTTCGTAATTCTTATACAGTGAAACCCTTAATAACGAATACATCGGAAGAATTTATCAAATGTCGTCTTGACAATTTTTCAATAAGTTTTATACTATATTTCGTAAATTTCAGTATTTGCGAAAATAAATAAATAGCCATGGAATATGCGGGAACAGTTTTAAAGAGTTGCATATAATCATTTAATTAAAAAACTAAATATTTGCAACATTCCATTATCAGAAAGTGAAGAATATGACATTTGATGAATTCTTTCCCTGTATTCGTTATTAAGGGTTTCACTATATGTAAAATGCAAGTTGGTTGGTTTATTAGGCCGCAAAATTATATTTCCGCTTTTATGAAGAAAAAAAACTTCTCGTTCTTTTTATTATTTAAAAAAACTAATGAGTAAATCTTTAAGTACGAAATCTTTTTAATTAATTGTTAATTTGCTTGTTAAATAATTATTCTAAAGTTTTTTTTTTTAAAGTTTAATTTTGACTTCTTAGTTAAGATTAATCAAAAGTTCCACCTTCATCATACAAATGGACTAAAAACATCAATCCGAGCATGATATTAACACATAAGGAGTTTGTCTTTCCGGAGTTTGTCTTTCACGGAGTTTGTCTTTCCGGAGTTTGTCTTTCAGGAGTTTGTCTTTCAGGAGTTTGTCACGGCACCGTTGGAGACCAGACTTACGTTTTAAAACTTGCTAAATATCGTAAAGAAATCTATGAGCTCCTATAACGCCTCCAGTATTAATGTATCAATCAGAAGTTATTAGAACGGTTGTTTCGAGACTGATTTGAGAATTCTAAACAAATTTCTTATTTTCTATAGCATGCTTGGAACTGGAATATGATTTCAATCAATTAATCATTGCTTGATAAGACAAGTTTTCTGATTTTAGTGAGATAGCTAGGGAGTTACCTAGGACCATTTAGAAGCACCCCCCCAGGGGCGGATATAAGGATTCTGTAGGGGGGGGTAAAAATTTTGAATTTGGCGCGCGAAGCGCGCCGAAATTTTTTTTACCCCCCCCTAGAAATTTGTTTACCCCCCCCTAGAAAAATATCATGATGTATATCAAATTATTGGTTATAATTGGGTTTGATTTGCAATTTCCACTCATTTCTGGGATTTACAAACTCAATCTAATAAAGGCTTCATTACATACCTTTCAGCTTTCACCTTGTTTTATACCCTTCATTAAAGTCATTCATTTTACATTAACTACAAAGATCTGTACTAAAAACTGAATTTATTTATTTTAACTAAACTTTTTATATTAAGTTTGCTGGCAAACATTGACAAAAAAGGCAGTAATATAAAAAA
>NW_019396489.1:309594-322595 GCF_000591075.1 Eurytemora carolleeae
TAGTCCTCTAGTCCTCTAGTGCTCTAGCCCTCTAGTCCTCTAGTCCTCTAGTGCTCTAGCCCTCTAGTCCTCTAGTCCTCTAGTCCTCTAGTACTCTAGTCCTCTAGTCCTCTAGTGCTCTAGCCCTCTAGTCCTCTAGTCCTCTAGTCCTCTAGTACTCTAGCCCTCTAGTCCTCTAGTGCTCTAGCCCTCTAGTCCTCTAGCCCTCTAGTCCTCTAGTACTCTAGCCCTCTAGACTCTGCTAATGTATTAACAAAGTAATGCCAGAAAGGGGACACAAGATACTGTTTTTAGTGCTGTGTTAGTGAATGTACTATGTAACCCCTTTTTAAGTTTAATGTACCATTATTATTCTAGTCCATTGATTTTAGGAAGAAATGTATTTTAGTAAAAAATGAAAATATATTTTTAAACATGTATTCAGTATTATCAGTATCATTTATCCTTCAATGGTTCCAATTTGATCATCCTTCATTCATCCTTTATTTATTCTTTTTTCATCTTTCATTTATCCTTTATTTATCCTTCATTCATCCTTCATTCATCCCTCATTCATCCATGATCATCTTTCTTTCATCCTACCAATCCTATCCATCCTGTTGGCCGGATCCTTGAGTTTCCTTTATTAATCCTTCATTTATCCATCATTCATTCACCATTCATTCTTCATTTATCCTTTATTTATCCTTCATTTTTAAAACCTTATTTATTCATCCATCATTAGTTCCAATTTGACACCGTAAAAATAAACGCTTGAAAATTTCATGAATGAAACACAGAATGAAACGTGTGGCCAATTTGGTGCCCAAGGTACCTTCCTGAATTTGAAATTTGAAACAAAGTACGCACATGGCCGTGGACATGGGTACCGTTCCAGTTAAACCTGATTTAGTCACACTTTGAACATGTAAAACTTAGCGTACTCATTTGCTTGGGTCAGGCCAGACTGTTAACAAACGTAACAAACACTCAACTAATTTTTTCTAACAAACTTTTTTAAAAACTGTCGTGTTATTTACTCAAACAATTTGTTGACGAACTTTTGCAAAAACTATCGTTTTTATTAAGCAAACGATTCTTTTATTTATTTTTATTAAATGAAAACTTTAAATTAAAAAGTTAGAAAATGAACGAAATGAGAAATAAAATAATTTAATAAATAATATAAATTATAAATTCTCAACGATTGAAGAAAAACGAATAAAACATGTCGTTAACGAATGAATTTAAAAAAAGCCGAATTTGCCCATCTCTACTCGAACATCTTTAGTGAGAACTTTTTACCTGCCCGGCTTGTTACCCCCTCCCCCTCTCCTTTATAAATATTAAAATATTCTCCCAATGGCACAAATCAAATTTCAATCCTGAAATCATGCAATGCACCATGATTATATTTTCAGGCTAAAACACGACACTGTAAAACAATAAAAATACTATGGAACCGACATCAATATCTAAAGGGTGTGTCTAAAATTAATCCAATTTTCTATATATTTAAAACCCTCCAATTTTGTAAATGTAACAACATTTTTGCTTTTGCTCTACAGTATTAAACATTTTAAAAATTTGAAAGAAAAAAATCAACTAATTGAATATCATTCACCTACCCCTAATTATTTAAATCTTTCATTATTTTATAAAAACAAATAACAATTTAAAATAAATGTTATTTATTGACTTTATTTTAATGAGGTTTCTCATTCATTATTGGCCATTCAAAGTGTTACTGATGTGAATTGCACATTCTTTTCTGTAAATGATGGGTGTCCTGAATTAACGTGATCAGTCCCTTTAAATATTAATATTGCAGTAGTTTGGTTTTATTCTTTAGTTAGTTTCAAGTCAGCCAAGTTTCTCATCAAAATAATGGCATTTTTAGACAAGGGGAAAACACCAATACAAATGATTTTGCGTAAATCTTGAAATAATTTATAAGATGTCGTTTTCTAAACCTTTTAAACTGTTCCCGCATGACTATATATTTATATAAGTACAGAGATTTAGATATAAAACTCATAGAACAATTGTCAAGACGACATTTATACATTCTTTTGATGTTTCTGAAGTTTTCGGTTAATCTGTGGTCTCTTCAAAGTGTTAAAGAACTATGAATGTTTAAAAACTGAATGCATGAACATCTGTGCCTTCTGATTGACGTGAGCTACTGACGATGAATAGCTTAACAAAATATGGAAGAAAACATTTCATACTATTCATCAACTGTCATGTTTCGTGGAACACCCTGTAGTTTTCATAAATGTTAAAGGAATCTGTTTGAAAACTGTTTGTTCTATTTAATTTGAGATTTAACCTTGTCAGTTCCTTGAAACATTTATTTTGGAAGTTTATTTTCATCGGCTTGTAGGAATCCGAACTTGAGTGTTTTCTAAAATAGTTTTTAATCTATTTATTTAATGGAAATGCTGTTGCGAGCCATCAATACTGTGGTGTGCACATTTCAGAAGGAGGGAGGGGAGGTTTATACCCTGCAAACATTCAATATCAGACTTGCCTATTCGAACATAAAAACTCCAGAATTATTTACCCGAAATATCGGCAATCGGGACGCAACAACAACAGTCGGTTTAAATGTTTTCTGGGTAACTAAAGGACTGGTCAACAAACGGTTTTTTTAAATTGAGGAAAGAGAAAATATGTGTTTTTTACATAAAAAGTCTAGAATTATTTACCCGACATATCGGCAATCGGGACGCAACAAAAAATCTGTGTTTTATTTTACGTGTTTTATCAAATGTTGTCTTTCGATTTTCCCTGCGTTTTCATTGTTAACGTCTAATTAGCGACGGGTGTCGTTAACGATTTCTAAATTATCTTCCCTTAACGTCGCTAATGAGATTTAAATCGTTAACAGAAGTATACGTGTAAAACGAAATCTATCAACCGTCAACTGAACGCACGTTTAATTGTTAAGGATATCTGAAAAGTTGATATTTTGAACGATTTTATTTAATCTTTAAAATAAATGGGTTGAACAAAGTCTGAACGTGCTGAGCTCTAGACTATGAAACCCAACCATCAAAAATATTGCCTCCACCCTTTGGCTAGCCCCAGCTCTCCGTCAAGAAAATGTGGCTCTCCTATTCCAGCATAATCCAAATTATTGGCATTTTGAATTTTGTTGTGCGTAATATTTGTCGTCTTTAGTCAATTAGATTCAGATACTAGCTACAAACTTATACTGGGACAGGGGTGAGCAAATATTTGAAAATTCTCTTTACTTTTTAGGCTGTGTGGTGTATATTTCGAGAAAAAAATATGAACAAACCTTTTTTTGACTGAAACCAGATTTTCATGCGTGAAAAAGTCCTTAAATAGATTTTTTCTTGAAGCAAATAGTTTTTGAAATGAAATTTTACAATTTGACACCTCTTATTTTCGAAAATTACTGTTTTTATTGACAATTTGAGTTTTGCAATTTTTTTTGTTTTGGACTAAAAATATGAATTTCGTAGTACCAAATACCCCTTATTCGAATTTTTATTTTTTTACCATATGAAAAGTCTTTCATATTTTGTTTACTTTTTGGCATTCTATTCCAGTGTACAAGGGTAGGATTAATTTTACGTTTATACCTTAGTTTGTAAAGGGTTAAGGTCTGGTCATTATATATGACATTTTTTACGGATCTGGTTAATAGGGGTAATCTGAGTTATTTACTCCGATTAACAATTTTGAATTGAAACAAATCGCTCGTTAATAATTGTTCAGGGTTATAATATATATCTTCTTTTATTGTTGATTTATTTCATACAAGCAAAATTCTGAAGAATATCTCAGATTATTTTGGAACCTTCTGAAAGTGAAAACCACATAAATAATAAAAAACCTTGGATGAATATTTTTGTGTTTTCTGATCAGTTTGAGAGTTACGAGGAATATTTGGATAGTTTTATTAGTGAAGAAGATTACAGGTAACAAAATACAAAAACTCGAAATATTTAAACTTTTGCATATTTACTAATTGATGTTTTTTTTTCATTTTTTTCATAGTTTAACGTATTTAATTAAGTTAATTCCTTTTTTAAAGTTGGTAAGAGGATCAAGCCAATGAGAGATTTATTTGCAGGAAACATTGAACAATTTAAACCTACAAATATTTTATTTCGATCAATGAAAAATGGCAAATATCCTTTGTTACAAGGATCAAGCCACCGCTTCAAATTTAAAGTTTCTGCTTTTGAGTTCAAGCTCCATCGATTAGCGCTATCTAGGAAAAAAGTTAAGTCTTTCATATCTTTTTTTAGATATCTTGGAGAGGTGGAGTTTGCAAGAATTTTAGTAGAACTTGGATACAGGTTTGACCAAACTATTAAACATTTGCATTTTATCAGACGAAAGAATTAGTTGCATTTTATGCACTTTGCGCATGGAATATAATTCAATTTAAGAGTCTGGCTCTTTTAGAAACTGCACAGTGCACACGTTATTTATTATAGCCTTCTTTTTAAACTGGCATATTTGATTCACAACAGTATCCTCTCCATATCGCACACCTCTGCCCCTTTAGTAAAAGTAAATTCAACCTATATGAAGCATAAGGTCAGACCGCGTCAACCTTGTTGCACTGGTTAGTCCTGTCCATAGAGCTAGGTACAGAAAAAACTGGTACCGGAAAGTTTGACCCGGCTCGGAAATTCAAATGTAATGAAGTCTCATATTTGAAAAAAAACAGTAAACATTAACTTTAAATGCCAAATGTTCGAAGTGGCCACCATATTTAACGATGATGCATGTGCACTGATTTTGGGAAAAATGATAATTTGAAACTATCGAACTCTTGTCTCCATGAGGATGTATAATAAGATAGATTACTCTCTATACGCTCCAATGTACGGAAAATGTCGTCTCATAAGATAGATAGATAAAAACCACAAATGACGTCACACTCGCCTCTATAATCAGAGACATCATATGAGGATTTTATCTATCTATCTTAGGAGTCGACATTTTCCGTACATTGGAGCGCATCGCGCGAGAGTAACCCTCCTTATTATACAACCTTGCTCCAGATGGAGTTGGAATTGTGAAATAGTAATTGTTTTTACATAAATTATAATGTTATATAGTAAAGGATAGAAGAAAACTGAATTTTCGAATTTAAAATAAATTTTAGTGGATTTCTGAAGTCAGCCTTTGTTTCATTAGTACTTGATCATACTGTACTGTACTGTATACTGTTTTCTTGTTTGTTATTTTACCATCAAGTTTGTATTATTTATTTCCAGAGATGAGATTTTAAAAGCTTAAACCCGAGTGAAACCCAGAGTTTGTCTCAGATAGAACCCTAGTTAGGATTAGCTCTGATTCGACCAATTAGAGACTGCTGAGAAAGCTTTCTCTCTGTAGCAGACAGATTGCTAGCAGATCAGCTGTGCAAAAGAGATGTAAATTTCGAAAATTCGAACTTTGCGTAGATTCATTATTTGCATAGTATGTTTAATTCAAACCTTTGATCAAATTTGACACTACAAATAATTCCCGAGATTTTAAATGTAAAAATGTAAAAGTATTTTCGAAATTTATGAAAACCCAAGCCTTGAAGAGAGAAAAACCCAAGGTGGTTGGTTTTTACTAAACTCAAAGCCATCCAAAACCCGGGTCTTCACTTGAGCTTTACTTGGGTCTAAGCAGACGCAAAGGCCTGGTTTTACTTGGGTTTAAGCTTTTAGAATCTCATCTTAGGTGTTTTACAAACCTGTTTCACAGTCGTATCATTCTTTTAATGATTTTAATGTTAAACAAGATTTGATTACTGATCTTTCTCTGGGAAAATTTATTTGAATAATTGTTCCAATATCTTAGATTGAACAATTAGAAATATTATGATCGAATGACAGTTAAATTTTTAGTTATAAGAATGTCAATGCAGACTTTTAAGTTTTTTATCATATAATATTTAAAATAAACTAGCTGAAGGGCCCGGCGAAAAAAAAATTTAAAATTTTATTTTTAAAACAATATTTTGAATTTTTTAACCTAAAACACCTATGAGTGTCCACAAAAAATGTCAGCCCAATAGGTCCAGCCGTTTGGCCGGCTATAAGCAACATATATATATATAAGAATGTCTTGTTTTATAAAAAAGACTAGAAACTTAATTTTTATAAAATATTTAGTATAAAATACATGTAGATTATTTAATATTTATAATGAACTAGAAATATAGATTATAAAATATTGATTATAAACTACATCTAGATTATATAATATTTATAATAAACTAGAAACATGGATTATAAAATATTTATCATAAACTACATGTAGATAATATAATTAGGATGCATAACTTCCCAAAATCAAAAAGTAGGGGAAAAAAGTGTCCTTTAATTGAACCATAATTATTCTTTATACCAAAGCAAAATTGAGTACCATTCTGTTTCAATTATTAATTTCTTTTCTGTAAAATACCATTTAAATATTTGGAATTTTTTTTTATGACAAAATTTTTTTTTTTTTTTTTTCTTGAATATTGCCAAAATGTAAAAAAAATGCCGTGGATAGAATGTTAAGAATTTTTTTATTTTTCCATCTTTTTTTTTGGTTTAAGAATAAAAATATGTAGTAGGATTATACCACTCTCTCTTATATTTGATGCTTGATCCGATGTATTAACTTTTAATTAGTTTTGTGTAAAACAAAAAAAATAACAAACAGAAAATTTGTTAGCAAATTGTAGAATAAAAATAAGTCAGGAATTGAGTGGTTGCAAAAAACTCAACTTGTCTAATCCTTATATCTGAAAATTGATGGTGTAACCTTTTTTTTTTGAAACCTATTTTTTAATCTAACTTAAATATTTATAGTTTGAAATATCTAAGGTCTGCGACATTGGGTTGCAAAAAAGGGAATTAGAATATGCTTTTTAAAGCACTAGGCTTTTAAGGCGCTTCGCGCCCATCTTCTTTTTTAACTTTTGATTGTGGCTTTATCGGTGAGCATCTTATTCTTCTCTTTGTAAAGTATAAAACAAAAACCAAAAAAGTTTGCGGATTTCTTAATATTTTTTTGCACATAATCAAAATTTTACTAAAATAAAAAACTTAAACACAAATTTTTTAATTCTGATTATTCATAAACCTTCCGGCCTAGTCACGTGAGGTCCCACAAAAATTTGGCCCCGATCGGTTCAGCCGTTTTGACGTTTGACGTTTATACAAACAAACAGACAGACAAGCTAAATTTATATATAGATTAATACATTCATTAAACATGACTGTGATATTGGAAATTATATAAATTAAATTGAAATCTTCTACTTATTTTATGATTGGATCCTTCTCATATATTAACAGCATAATACTGTTTAAAGTTGTAACATTTATTGATTTTTTCAATGTTAGAAGTTTAATAAGTCCCAATAAACATGTAAATAAAGAACGAATCAGTAAGCTCAGATTTCACTTTGAATTTTTCCCTCTGTTTTGAGAATCAGACGACCTAAGGAAAAGCAAAAAGTTTTATCATTAATATGAACTCAACGGCTTCTAAAAATTATCAAATACAGTTATATTCTTAAAGAAGCGAAATGACTTAACCGATCTTGAAAGTCGTCTTTGACCTATGAAAAAGTTTGCAGCTTAATTTGGAATCAATATTTTAGAAATATTCATAATCCTAAAATAAACCAAGTCCTGCCATTTCCAAAATGCAGTCTGCCTTTTCATGCAGATACATGTCTGATATGTACTCCAGTTGTACAAAACGTACACTACAGCTAAGGAAATACATGTCTGATATGTACTCCAGTTGTACAAAACGGACACTGCTGTGGAAATAGCACGTGGCATTTATTTGGGTTTCAATAGATTTCTGTACTCTCTTCTCTTTAGATTAAGCTACAGGGTGTCCAACGAATCATGTCAGTTTGGGAATATTTTTAAATTTCTTCTTCCATAATTTTTTAAGTTGTTTTATAACAAAGAGAATAATAAAAAATGTTATATACAGTCATATTAAAGTAATATTAATTTCAAAGTAAACATTTTTAACTAAATAAACTGCAAGAAGTCTTTAATATATAATACAGTATGGGGAAGAAGACATTCTAAACTATTCACCAACTGTCATGTTTTGTGGGACACCCTGTATTTGAACTTTTTATACATTTTGTTATAATATCATTTCTGTTGCAGATCCTCGGGGACCCTCAGGTTATCTTTTTAAATTAGAAATATGAACTTTATTTATCTATTTCATTTATAAAATCTACTTATTTTTAATAAAGAGACAAAAACTGAAGAAAAAATCTTTATTTACGCCAAATAGAGGTATACCGTAAAATGTCCTCTTACTACTAAACTACAGTGCATCCCAAAATATATGGATATATAGAAGAAGTTTCTTATAATGTCGTATTTTCAACATATTTAAGATCAAATGCCGCGGAATAACGAGTTAGATATATGAAATGCTGCCCTACTTATTTTTTAAGAATTATTAAAAAAATGTGACTCTCAACTAGGGATTTATCGTTTTCACTTATTTGAATCTTGTTTTAAAAACGAAATGATCGTTTTTAGAAAAAATAAAAACAACACGAAAAACTATCACTTTTTCGATCGTATTGAAAACGATTAACAACACTACAGTCAAAAAGGATATTTGGATAGTTTTCATAAATCGTATTTATCCCTTTAAAACTGCAAACATCTGAGCAGCTTTCTTCATGTGCACAACAATGATGAAGCATAACAGCTGGCATAGACGACATTTCATGCGCTCTTGATATGTGAGATTTATAGGAAATGTTAGTTTTAATCTTCATCTTTCTATACCAAAAATTGTAATTGAATTTAGTTGAAATTAAAATATGTTTTTAAAATCTTTCATTTGTTTTAAAGGTCTACATCATGTTGCAAAGTGATATTGGTCAGACAATTTGAGCTTGAGGCGAGGGTTCTGATCCTTTACCTTACATAATGCTTGCTTTTGTTTTTTCAGTAGAGACATCTTTGAACAAGGGAAGATAGATCGAGGAAAAGAAACAAACAATCAAAAGTATTTGGAAACTAGATTTTTCATATTTTTAATTTTTTTTTTTAATTTTAAAAGTTTTAAATCAAATCTCCTATTTTCTAAATAGGATAATTTAATCATTAAAAGATTTGTCAAATTCTTTAGAGCCATAAAATGAAAAGAAAGAATCAGCAATTTTAGTTTTAAATCCAAGATGTTTTGTTATTGTTTTTTCTTTAATGTACTGCAGACGTTCAGAAATCCTTGATGGCAATCCCTCGGTCTCTTCATTCCACACAATCAGGGTAACCCAATCCATTTAATCCTTAATTAACACAATCCTCAATCCATACAATCAGGGTAAACCAATCCATTTAATCCTTAATCAACACAATCCTCAATCCATACAATCAGAGTAAACCAATCCATGTAATCCTTAATCAACACAATCCTCAATCCATACAATCAGATTAAACCAATCCATTTAATCCTTAATCAACAAAATCCTCAATCCATACAATCAGAGTAAACCAATCCATTTAATCCTTAATCAACACAATCCTCAATCCATACCATCAGAGTAAACCTATCCATTTAATCATTAATCAACACAATCCTCAATCCATACAATCAGGGTAACCCAATCCATTTAATCCTTAATCAACACAACCCTCAATCCATACAATCAGAGTAAACCAATCCATTTAATCTTTAATCAACAGAACTCAATCCACACAATCAGAGTAAACCTATCCATTTAATCATTAATCCATAATATCCTAAATCCATGCAATCAATGTAAACCAATCCATTTAATCCTTAATCAACACAATCCATAATCCATACAATAGGAGTAAACCAATCCATTTAATTCTTTTATCAATCAATCAATGTATAGATTAGAAAAATTTTTAGAAATTATTGTAAAAAGGTCAAATTTTCAATTGATAATTAAATAATTTATATGTAAATTTAATATATACAGGGGGATTATTAGGGAATATATACGCCCCTGGCTAGGGGGTCTAGGGTTCTCCTCCCCCTCCCCCCTCCCCGTACGCAAAGAAATGAAATGTTTAGAATCAACGTTTTATCTTTATCCTCCAACTAAATGTACAGACAAATACACAAATAGATTCAGCATCCTTATAAAAAGTTTCATTAATTCATTAGACAGGGTCGACTTTGAATTGTCACCTTGGGCTTTAATTTTACCGCTCGATCTAACACACTTATGCTTTTCTATAGCCCTTTACATGGGTCTAGTTATTAAATAACGACAACGGAAAATAAAGTAAAAATTATACAGTATAATTTAATTAGATGGTTAGGAACATATTTCTCAAAAGAAATTTTTCATTAAATCAATGCTAGAATCAATTATTTCGTTTTCATTATTTTATCGAATTTCTTGTTTTCTTTGAATTTGTTCGCAGATTTCTTTAAATTCTTCAAATGTCGTCTTTTCAATAATAATTCTAGAAAATCTGAACTTTGAATTGTCACCTTGGGCTTTAATTTTACCGCTCGATCTAACACACTTATGCTTTTCTATAGCCCTTTACATGGGTCTAGTTGCCGAACATCGCGGCTAGAACAGGCTGGGGGCCAAGCGCTGCTGCTAGAACGGACTTGGGAAGTTGCAACTTGGGAAATTGCACATTTGGGAAGTTGCCTCTCGGGAAAATAACATGGGGAAGTACACAATTCGGGTACTTTTTTCTCATGTCGTTTTTGAGTTAAAAACAATGAATTTCCCGAAATATTTTATAGACTATGACTTCTTTAAATTTTTTTTTATCATGAACATGTGTGCTATTTATGTTGTAATATGAAATTATCAAATATTATCAATTTCCGAAAATATTTTGATTAGAAATATTTGTAGAAGCCACATATTTTCATAAAAAATAATGTTAGCTTAAGTTGATGGACTGCAATTGGTACATTGGTTAGTCCGATTCACAATGGCATACGCTTGGAATGATCAAGTAAGAACTGGATATCCATGTGCAGTGTGACTTTAAAACTGATTAATTTTAATTGAGGTTTTTCAACAAAAGTGCCTCGTGCAATGCATTACTTGCTTCACAAACTGCAATAAAAAAAATTAACATATTTCTAGCCAAAAAACGTTATCTTGCACAAAACTGATCAGCTAGATATCAAGGGTTCCTTTGTGAACTGGGCCAGACCACTTTCATTGATGACACACTTTGCATTTTAATGACATTTATCGCATAAAAGAGGATTATAATCTTAAAAGGAGTGACCAGCTATGTAAGGTAGTTGAACTTCGAGTATGCCGTGTTGTGGAAAACTTCTTTCGGATTATTTTGAAACATATTAAACTATCTAAAGATCTGTAAATCCTGAGTTTGAGCGCAAATTCGACGTTCAAAACTCCTACTTTGGGTGTGGATACGTTTTCAAAATTAATTTTTTTTAAATTATTAAATAACGACAACGGAAAATAAAGTAAAAGTTATACAGTATAATTTAATTAGATGGTTAGGAACATATTTATCAAAAGAAATTTGTCATTAAATCAATGCTAGAATCAATTATTTCGTTTTCATTATTTTCTCGAATTTCTTGTTTTCTTTGAATTTGTTCACAGATTTCCTGAAATTCTTCAAATGTCGTCTTTTCAATAATAATTCTAGAAAATCTGCAGAAAATCGTGACTAATGAGAAACCAGAATAATGAGAAAATATAAACTAATAATTTAACAAGATTATTTAAAATGTTCCTATTCATGACGTCTGTAGTTTATTGTAGAACTTTTTACATTTTATGTCGTCGTTATTCAATAATTTAAAAAAAACTAATTCTGAAAACGTATCCACCCCCAAAGTAGGAGTTTTGAACGTCGAATGTGCGCTCAAACTCAGGATTTACAGATCTTTAAAAAGTTTAATATGTCTCAAATGAATCCGAAAGAAGTTTTCCACAACACTGCATACTCAGTTCAACTATCTTACATAGCCGGTCACTCCCTTTAAAACAAAATTCATGTTTTTTGTGTTTCTTGAATAGGTTCTTTTTCCTTATAGTTGTCTACTGTTTTGTTTACTGTTCAATGCAAGGATGTATAATAAAGTTGGTTACTTTGTTCGATGCGCTCCATATGTACGGGAAATGTCGTCTTCTTAGATAAATAGATGGAGCGCATCGAACCGAGTAGTCAACCTTATTATATATCCTTGCATGGAGCAGTTAACAACTGTAGTGAATAAATAAATACTGTTGGGAAAAAGAATCTATTTAAAAACATATCTTTCTTAGGAAAAATTAATCATAATGGTTTAAATGGTAAATTTGTTACATTCATTTTCCAACGATTTAATTTTCAATCTTTAATTTTCAAATTAAAGTTAATTAATCGTTAAATCAAAATTAAAATTAAAATTAAAACGTTTTGAATTTTCAACTAATTTGTAACTTTAAAATACTTGGCTTTTAGGGCGCTTCGTGCCCATCTTCCATTTCAATTGTGAACGTGTTCTCATTGTAAACATTGAAAAACAAAGAAAAAAAGAGGTTTGCGAATTTTATGAAAAAAATCGCGGATTTTCAAGATTTTTAAATCTTTTACAAAAAAATAAAAAAACTTTTAAGTTTTTTTTTTAAATTTTGATCGATCATAAACCTTTCCTGGGGTCACATGATGTCCCACAAAAAATTTGGACCCGGATCGGTTCAGCTGTTTTGACGTTTATTGGATACAAACGGACAAGCCAAATTTATATACAGAAGAAGCTGTTCTCTTCAGTAAAACTAGAGGAGCGACAAGGTTGTACCAATCAAGGTTATAATGCAAGGAAGGTTATTTCATAGGTGTGCGCATCTTTTGTACTGCAGTGAACTGTCTCTGGGCGGTAATGTAAACACAAGACGGATTTCAAAGCCTGACATGGGATCCATCTTTCACATCAAAAAATCAATGAAATATTCTGGTCATAGGAAACTATTATGTGAATTATCAAAATTATCAAAGAATGTTTTGTTAAGGCGAGTCGTG
>NW_019396489.1:322657-346423 GCF_000591075.1 Eurytemora carolleeae
GGGGGGGGGGGGGGAGGAGGTGTTACAGCACATTTATTTCACTAGAAAGGGATAATTCATATCGTTTTGCCTTTTACAGTCCGTGTTTGTTTACTGCATTTAAATCTTGCTCTAGTTGCTTAAAACTCTGCCCAGTATTTGGACAGGGTTTAGAAGAACAAAAGGGCATGTTTAGGGTATCCCATTATTTTTGAAGGAATTTCAGAATTTGGAGGGATTCTTGTAGTTTGTACGAATCACAGGGTTTTTGAGGAATCCCAGGGTTTTTGAAGAATCCTAGGGTTTTTGAGGAATCTCAGGGTTTTGTATGGGATCCTAAGGGTTTAGGAGGGATTTCAGAGGTTTTGGAGGAATCCCAGGGTCTGCGGAGGGATTACAGAGTTTGAGAAGAATCCCCACATTTGGAGGGATTTAAGTCAATTGAAGGGATTTCAAGGTTTGGAAGGGATTAACTGAGATGTATTATTATAGGGTTTAGGATGGATTACATGTTTTTGAAGTAAGAGGCGTAGAGGTTTGAATTGCTGTTTTTCATCGTGTTTTCCTGAAAGATAATCTTCCATTTGTGAGTAAGCACGGAGAAAATAGTTTTCTATGGAGGAAATACAGGGTGTCCCAATAAACATGAGAATTGAGCAAAGAATTCGAAAAGTAAAAACATCATGATTTCATTTTATGAAAACGTAAAATTTGGATTAAAGTTTTCTCAGTGGGTATCACATATTCACTATCTTGACTTTATCACTATACTAAATAAAAATCATTCAAAAAGACAATTTCGAACTCGAACTCTCATTGAAAACATAACTCGTGAGTCGTGGAAAAATCGTGGACAAGTCGTTTGTAGTACCAAAGGGCTTGGTAATATAAAGAGTAGGCATTGGGATTTTAAAATATCAAAGGTGTGCACCATCTGGTTGCACAGATATTGGGATCAGAAGATTTGAGTTTGTGGCAAAAACCAACAATGATAACTAATATTGATATTTTGATATTTGATAACTAAAGTTTTAACGTTGATCGTTTGAATTTAAAACCAATACTGCACCCAATGACGTCATATATAAGTGTACAGAGCGTACACAGTACACACTATTTGGATAAATGCCTAATGCCCATTCCTCTACTATTGGACCATCTTTGAGTAAATCCCACTTGTATGAATAAATATTAAAATGTTTAATAAATACCATAATTCAACTTAAATTGTTGACAAACAGATCTTTTTGAATGCATTTACTTAAATTCCTGATGGCTTTGTACTCTTCTTTAAAGAAATGATTTGAGAGATGATTGGAGATGTATAGGATTCCATAACGAAGCAAATTTTTGCAGAAATTGTGGAATCTCACTTGACCCCAGTAAAGATTTATGAATCATCAGCGTTCAACAATTGGGCCGGAAAAAATTTTGGTATTCCCTATTCTTAAAACTGCACTAAAATAAACAAACAAATCTGGGTTTTAAAATTACATGAACAACATTTAATTACTAAGATTGTTGAGATTAAAAGGAACGCGAAGCGGCCTAAAAGCCTAAAATATGAGGCTACTATTAAAAATAATTTAGAGGAAAGTTTTATTTATTCTACAGCTGCGGGTCCCATTTCACTTTGATAAGTAAATTAATAATTAGTAAAGAAAATATTATTCTCTGCAAAGTAGATGAAAACACTTCTATGGAGCTTCCAGGGAAACACTGGACAATGGCATAAATTGAAAAAATCCACAGAAAGCTGAGAATTCAAAATTTCAAATAAATATTCTGAAACTTGTGTACAGGGTTTTATTTTAAGGGTATGTTGTACCCTTAAAGTGAGGAAAAGTTACATTTTCTTTTCTTTCTTTAATGTTATGGCTCTGCAGTCGCAGAACCTCAACGAAACAAAATAAATTATTTCTCTGATCAGAAATATCTAATCTAAGCTTCTGATAGAGTCAAAATTTTCAAACTAAACCTGAAGCTGGAGCTCATTAAACATTTGAGAAAAATATGCTTGTATCAATGTAAAAATACGTAAATAAACAGTACGTACATAAACCTTGCTGGAGCTCATTAAACATTTGAGAAAAATATGCTTGTATCAATATAAAAATACGTAAATAAACAGTACGTACATAAACCTTGCTGGAGCTCATTAAACATTTGAGAAAAATATGCTTGTATCAATATAAAAATACGTAAATAAACAGTACGTACATAAACCTTGCTGGAGCTCATTAAACATTTGAGAAAAATATGCTTGTATCAATATAAAAATACGTAAATAAACAGTACGTACATAATGTTTCATGAAGTATTAGTATTTCTAATGAAACAAAATATAAAAGATTAAATATTTTTTTAATTGTTTTCTATTATAAATAGAAATTATTAAATATCTTGTTCTTAGAAAATAAATTTCATCTTAATATTTCAAATTTACTAAAATATGTTTTAATTATCAATTAAGATGAATTAAATTCAAATTGCTTTTCAAAAAATAAAAGGTGCTCGACTTTAAAAAGCCTGTTAAAAGTATTCAAGCTTATAGTATACACTTTTCAAAATTAATAATTAATTTATAAATCTAAACCTTTAACCTGTGATACATCTCTTTCAACAAAAATTGTGTCAAAGACAGAATTTAAGAACTTCGTTTGATTTTACTTAAAAGAAATGAGTCCTTGCCACAAACTCTGATTTTTTACCCTTTTATCCTTAAGCCCAATGTCATGAACCTTAGCTATTTCAAACTATGAGTTGAGTAAGATCAAATAATTTAAGTTTGAAATATAAAAAGGTTTACATCATTAGGTTTCAAAGACATTGCTATTAGAATCAGAGTTTGTGGCAAAGACTCAATTCATTTACGTCGTAGCTAAATATCTTTTAAAAAAATAAGCATTTAAAAGCAGTGATTTCTAGAAATGAATGGGGTATCGGCTCATCCCGAATTGAATTCGGTTTACAAATAATTTCACTTCTATCTGTTAACACCGCGAAAATAAAATTGTTTAAAATGTTGGAGTCAAAAAAATCTAAAACATTAAATCGTTGATTTTTTTTTACAAAATTAAATGCTAAAATTCAAAATGTTTAAGCTTTGTGTTGTTTTCTTTAGAGATCAGCAGCAGGCACTTCAACTTTCAAGACTACAGCAGGTAATCTTAATAAATATATCAATACTGATAATAACAACAATAAAAATCAAAAAGAATAGAAATAAAAATAATAATAATAATAAAAATAATAACAATAACAAAAATTCCAATTTTTTTAGTTTTTGAAAACTAGAATATTTAATGAGAAGGTTAATATTCTTACATTGCTTTACATCAATAGAAGAGAGGTGATTTCTTATAAATTACAATTATTTACAATTATACTTTACACGGAAATTAAGGGTAATTTTAATTTACCAAGGGATCCCAAGACCAGTTTTGATTACAAAACATCCATAGCGCAGCGAGGTATGTTTTGTAGACATAAATGGTCGAGAGAACCTGTGGTTAAGTAAAACTTTTAGTTTCCCGCTAAAGTAGTTGTACACACTTTTATCGTCTTTTGAGATGAAGATGAGCGAATTTTTTTCCAAAAAATTCGCAGAACGGATGGTTATTTTTACATTCCTGTCACAAGGGACGTTAAGCAACTTAGCTTCACTTTGTTAGGGGAATCATAGGTCGGTAATGTTGGTCAACAGGTGGTAAATAGTTTATGTCCAGGCCTGATTGACTATTATTTAAAAAGCAGATTAGTTTTTGATTCTCACTTGGACATTAGAGTATTTTATTTTCGATTCTTTTACTTAAACTGTTGAAAAAATCTAATTTTTTTTAAACCCTGATTCCGATTGGGGTAATTTTTTTCTGATATATAGATAGAGATAGAGGATCGTGTTACATTTCCCTGAAAATTAACTTCTTACAATGGTTAGGGTCACATATTTTTTACATCCATTTTTCAATGGCTTTTCAAATAAATTTTAGTTTATTTTTATTTTTTTTTATTATGAACTATTTTCTATTTTATTTTAAAACCGCCCAGCCGTCTGACCGACCTCTACCCAACCTTGTATAAAAAATGCTAAATTTGTTCAAAATTAACTATCAAGTTGATAAAGTTCAAATAATTCACAGATTTACCCGCAAAAGAATTAATTTAAATGACGACCTCCAACTCTGTGAATGAAATCGTGTTTTGTCTGGAAATAATTTTCAACGGACTACCCACGGTCACAGAACAGAGATTAGAATAGTAGGTAAATAAGACTACCCAAGAATGTAATGCAAGGAAAGATAATTGCGGTCGCGTATACTCTGCGTACACATTGAAACCAGTTCTCTCTGGGCGGAATTTGTAAACAAGAATAGATGCATTAGTGTTCGTTTAGTTTCCGAGGAGGTGAAAAGCATTAAATTTTGATAATTTTGATAATTGACATAATAGTTTCCTATGACCAGAATATTTCATTGATTTCTTTATGTGAAAGATGGATCCCATGTCAGGCTTCGACATCCTTCTTGTGTTTACATTATCGCCCAGAGACAGTACACTGCAGTACAAAAGATGTGTACACTTCTGAAATAACTTTCCTTGCATTACATCCTTGAGACTACCCCTCGATATGAATTTGTTCAGTCCCTTACAGCCTGAAAAGGAGTTCAAAGTGTACAATTGATTTAAATGTTCACAAATAATACGCTTATGAATCACAATAAAACAGTATGATCCCTGGACAAGCTTATCTTAAAATGAACACGGGAAAACGTGAAAGGTTGTCACCGAATTGATTTAGAGAAAATTAAATAATTTTTAAGATCATTTTTTATCAATAAAAATATGTTCCAGGGCCCAATAAGATTTTACAGCACAAATGTGTGAAGTACACCTGCAGTATGAAAACAGTACATCAAAATGGCGTTTTTTTCGACTTAATTCCCCTCTATATCAATCTATTCTCTTTGGGATTAACTAATTAGTATGACTACAAAACAGAAAAATTGCATGAATATGCGTGAATGTATGGAAAACATTGAATATATTCCGACACTCGTCTCTGACATCTCAGTCTTTGTGGGTTAGCTATACTTTTAATTAAGATTGGTTCTGCATACAGCTGAAGATGATTAGAGAATACAGCAATTAGTTCGTTTTCTCATTTATTATTATTACTTCAAGCAAGTATTATTATAGAATATATTAATTTTCGGAAAATAATATTGGTTGTATCCATCCTGCTCATGCATGTACAATATGCATGTACATTAATTGTCCCTTCCACGACTTTTATTTTACTTTTAGCCTGCCACGGATCCTATCCGTCTTTTAACGTTCGGTACACTGTCCAGTGTACACTGTACAACAGTACAAAACATGTATTCAGTCCCTGCACGACCAAATTAATTTGGTGGAGTCTTTCGGCGCTAGATATTCTCTTAGATCGGATCCTTATTCCTTATCGTTAATCTTGATTTCGATATCCAATGTGAGCACTTTTCAAATTTGCAAATCAATGCTTGATTCGCTCATTTTAGTTAACCCTTTTGGGTATGACCACCCACAGGATGTCTTAGAGAAATTAAATGAATTTATAAGTCTCAATAATGAACTTAATGCTCCCAGATTGACAAAACAAGAAATCAGATCTATCTATATTTAGATATCAGGGTTCATTGATTTAAATGCTCGAGGTAAAATGGAAAACTGTCTTCCTTACATTCAAGGTAATAGGATAACTCACCTTAATAACAGCTAGTGTTGTTAACAACTAGTCTAGATAACAACTGGTCTTGTTAACAACTAACCTTAATAACAGCTAGTGTTGTTAACAACTATAATAACGATATTCTAATTTTAGGAACTAAACTCATACTTCCGAAGGTAAACTATAAATCTTAAGAATTATTTACATTCAAGACTTCTTAAATTTTCATAGAAATAGAATTTAATTTAGATCTACAATCTAGGCGACAAAACAAATCTTTATTTGTATTAGACTTTAAAATTTTCCATTACAAATAAATATTTAATATCTTTCTCTAAAATAATTCTAATAACACTTGAGTGTAGAAAGAAAAAAAATTTTCACTCGCCATAAACTCTAATCTTGTAATCCTCTACACCGATATAAACTAATGTAGCTGAATTTTGATTTTTTAAACTTTAAATTCTGCTCGATCAAATATTCGATATTTAAATTATACAAGTTTTACAATCTATGTTTTATAACATCGGTTGTTTCCAAAATTAAGAGTTTACACTTTTGCATTAATAAACTTGGGTGAAAAGATATACAAATACATTTGATTTGAATGATGATGATGATGATGATGATGATGATAATGATGATGATGATAATGATGATGATGATGATGATGATGATGATGATGATGATGATGATGATAATGATGATAATTGTTTTAAGAATTTTTACTTTAAGTGATAACCAGAAAACGATGGAATAGAAAGACGACATTATAGCAATACTCTAGCGTTTCAAAGCAAACATTTTTACAAGTAACTTATCAAAGGACAACTTAAGTGAAAAGGGTCTATTTACACTATTACATTGCTATTTCTATTGTTCATTGAACTTGTATTAGTCCCAACTTGAGCTTAAAAGTCGTCTCCCATTTTCAGAGTTTTCTGGTTATTACTGTATGAAAATAAATGTTTTGGTACTTTAGAAGCTCAATCTACACGCTTTTACACATTCTTTGTTGATTTCATGGATTAATCACAATACAGATAAAACACTAGATGTCGTCTTTTCAAGATTTTGGGGCTTTTCGTTCAAAATAACCCTGAGGCAGAAGCCCAAAAGGAGTTACGCACATGCTGCGTTGAATTACAAGACAGAGAGAGAGCCTGATCTGACTCCTTTGAGCTTCCTGACCAGGAGGGAAGACAGTATCCTAACTGTGTGCTCAGTTAGCTGTACTGTAATATTGATATACAGATATTATATAGGTTAGGAAAGAATCTCCTTATAATAAACAAATATGCAGTACGCTCTCGGTATAGTTCATGGCCTATGCAATTAGTAAAGGATTAGCGTACATCATCACTCTAAACACTATAACCTCGTTGCTTCTGCCTCAGGGTTTTTGTGTACGAAAAACCCCAAAATCTGGAAAAGATGACATCTAGTATTCTTTCTGCACTATTATTAATCTATGGTTGATGTAAATACGTCATTTAAAGAGTCATATATTTGAAGAAACAAAAAGTATCTTTCTATTTTGAATTTACATGTGCATTGTGTATCCTTTAGACCTTCGTCTTAGCAAATCAAAAATACCCTTGTGTTTTTTCTCTCTGAAAATTGATAATTTTTAGTTGTGATTTCTCTGTAAATTTAACTTATTCGGCAGAAAGAAAGAAAGAAAGAATTATTGACAGATTTCAACACATTTTAAGATAAAAACGACGATATCGTCATCATTGTTGCTCGAATAAAGGTTTAAAGGGAACCGTTGTGAATTGAACAAGCCCTTTTGTAATTGGAGGGGCACCTGAAATTTCACCTACAGTCCATTTAAGAGTTTAACTATTAAAATATGAATAAACATTTTAACGTCAATAATTCAATATATTTTGCTACTTTTACAACAAAAAGAACAAGTTAAGTGCGTTTAATTTCTATTTCTAGCCTGGAGATTTAACCTACGTCAACATTACGAGTTCTAAAATTTTCTCCTCCAACTCTATTCACTGGGAGGTGGGTATACTGTAAATTGTTTAAGAACTGTTTAATCTGGAGAAAACGGGCTGAAAAGGTGAATCTATGTAAGAAAGTCCCGGGAAAAACAGTTTCTTGAAAAAAAACCTGGAAATAAAAACTTTGGAAAAAAGGCCGAATTTTCTCAAGTCCTTGGAAAAAATGTCACAGGAAATAAAGTCCTGTGTTTTGGATTCCCGGGAATTTTTTTCCTAATATAGTATGGGGGCTGCCAATAAAGTCTCAGAAAATAAGATCTCAGGAAAAAAAAGTCCTGAAGAAAATAAATCCGAGGAAAAGAAAAACATAGAAAAAAAAGACTTTTTTCCATTGTGAATCATGCATTTTCAATTGTTTAAAATCATACTGGAGCCAGAAAAAAAGTCCTAGAAAGGACTTTTTTTCCACAGGACTTTTTTAGTGTGAAATTTTAGGACTTTTTTCCGGTTACCGAAAAGGTAATTTCAAGTAATCCTCCATTGTTAGAGTCATTTTTCAGATTTACAACGGTATACTTAAGCTTTATTGAATCAAGAATCAATAAGATATGCATGTTTTATCTGAAAATTGATTAATTACAAGTTTGGTCCTCTACAAAAATTTACTTTCAGCTGAATAGGACCAAAAAATTTTAGAAAATCTTTAAAATACCATTTTGTAAGGATGGGACGATGTTTTCCTTAACACTGGAAGGTCACTTAAAATCACATTTACTAACCCTTTAACCCTGTCAACCAATATGTTTTAGGTGTTTATTCTACAGAATAACTTGAATAACTTGAATGTGTTTGTTTGTGTCAAAGAATTTTTGTGTAAAAATGTAAATGTTTTTCAATGTTCGGTTTCATTTTTCTTCTGTAAAAATTAATTTAAAAAAAATATTTTTAAATGTTCTTTTATATGCAGCGTTGTTGTCGGATCAAAATCGATAATGCAGAAACTCTTTATTTCCTAAAAAATATTAAATGTATAATGATAAATAATTATTACAATGGTTTACGAATTTTATAATGAAAAGATTCTTACGATCTATTTAAGTATCTGTGGGTTTAACTGTCAGGGAGTCCTAAGACGTTTTTTTTATACATTAAAACTTCTGAAAAGAATGACAATTAAATGTTAACGAAAGTCACTAATTTTTTATATGAAATATTCTTTGCTTAACTTTTGAAATGGGTTCACAATTAATAAACATGTTTAGACTCCGTTGTCGGAGAACAAAGAGAAGCGGGGCTAAAATTATTTGGTTTGGTTTAGGAAACTCTAGGTTTTGTAGGTTTAGGAAACTCTAGGTTTTGTAGGTTTAGGAAGCTCTAGGTTTTGCAGGTTTAAAGACGACATTACATGGATGAGAGAGGTTGGAGTGGTGTCATCGGTTCCTAGTTCCCCATCCAGGTTGCGGACGTGGTTGGTGGGCGTTAGGCAGATCATACAATCTTGCATGTTGCAGGGATTGTTTCCTTCCTTCCTGATGAGGGGTTTCAGGAGGAAGGTCGTTGAGAGTGTGAGGATGCTCGTGTTGAGGAGTAGTTGGGTTCATCTCGAGGCTTTCTTGAAACTTCGACACTTCTGTAGATCGAAATGTTGTCAGATAGGAACAAGATTCTGACAATGAACAGATAGACAACGGAATAACCCTCAAATCAAAATCAATAATGCAGAAACTCTTTATTTCCTAAAAAAATTAAATGTATAATGATAAATAATTATTACAATCGTTTACGAATTTTATAATGAAAAGATTCTTACGATCTATTTAAGTATCTGTGGGTTAAACTATCGGGGAGTCCTAAGACATTTTTTTTATACATTAAAACTTCTGAAAAGAATGACAATTAAATGTTAACGAAAGTCACTAATTCTTTATATGAAATATTCTTTGCTTAGCTTTTGAAATGGGTTCACAATTAATAAACATGTTTGACTCCGTTGTCGGAGAACAAAGAGAAGCGAGGCTAAAATTATTTGGTTTGGTTTAGGAAACTCTAGGTTTTGTAGGTTTAGGAAACTCTAAGTTTTGTAGGTTTAGGAAGCTCTAGGTTTTGCAGGTTTAAAGACGACATTACATGGATGGGCCCCAGGGGGGTCTTATAGTTAATGGTTGACAAGCGTTTAATACTGTTAACGTTCAATATAAGCAAAAGCTTCCAAAAAACTGTTTTGAAAATAAATGTCTGCAGTCCCTTAAAAGTTTTCTTTATTTTAAACCAATTCTGTTTAAGCAAAACAAATTATTTTCAGATATCCCCCCCACGTACTGTAATATGCAGAATGACCTTTAAAAGTGGAATACACAGCCTGTACAATTAGTAAAGGATTAGCGTACATCCTCACTCTGACGCACTCCATTATATTGAAAAAGTTTGAAAATGCACAAACAAACAAAAATGGTGCCTCAACGCTTAACCGCCAAGCTAGACTTACTATAGCTGCAATTCTTGAAGGTCTTCCTTAACAATCGTTAAAAAAGGGTTGTCATTTACAAATGTTAACAGAGGGTCGTCGTTAACGATTGTGAAAGAAATGACAAACGTAATGAATAACAATAGTTTTTAAAAACGATCATTTCTAAAATGACTGTTTTTTAAAAATGATATTTTTAAAAACGATAATTTTAAAAACGATAATTTTTGAAAACTATCATTTTGTTTTAATTTTTTTCGTTGTCTTTTCATAACGAAACAATCGTTTAAAAAAAAGAATCTCTAGCTACGATCACATGAACTATCTACACCACTACCACGAGGGAGGGGGTGCAGAGGTGCGATGATCCCCGCAAAAATGACCTCTGCGCCTCAGGATTTGCAGAATTACAACCAGGCCCCGCAAAACTGGTCTCCCAGCCTCCATGACGTCACCAAGCCTTCCACCATTCTGTCTCCACGCCCCGCCTTTTGGCTCCAATAAAAAAATATTTGGCTTTTATTTCCACCAAGAACCTTTTTTTTAAAATTCTCAACATGATGAAATAGTTCAGATTGATACATTAACATTTTGTATTAAAAAGTGAATTTTAATTGAGATTAAAGGCTTGTATTTTGTTTTTCTAAATTTCACAAATTCCATAAACTATTGCAGTTTTGTATAAAGATAAAAAATTTTTACATTATTTTAGAGGGGTCTCATATAGGATTCACACAATATCAGCAGCAATTTACAAAACAAGGTAGTTTTTGTGAAATCCTTGTATTTATGATTTTATTGTATGCTTTAGAAAATATTGAAGAACTATTTGTTTTTAAATTGAAACAAAGAATTAAAATACTCTAAATATCTATTACATGCTATACTAACAGGTTATAGGGCAGCTTCATGTCATATATTGTTGTTTTAATAAGTTAAATTTAATTCTAAATAATTTTTTCTTTTAGCGAGAGAATTCATTTATTTGACTGAAAAAATTGATATACAGAGGTGGGAGGGGGGGAGGGGGGGGGTGCGCAAAAACTTGTATATTATAGGACAGATCCTCATTAATTTGCATTTTTATGATAAAATGTAATGCTAAGGAATCAAGAGTTAATAAAATCTTCAAATCATTATGCCTTCAAAAATATTAGATAAGTCGTTCATAAAGATAGTCTTTTACTCATTCCATCTTAATGTAAACTTTTACAGAAAAACAACTCCAGAACAATTGAATGAATTAACATGTCAAAATTGTTGATTAAACGGTTCTTTACACTTTGACGGACTCTACTATGAAGAGATATATTTTGATATTTGTTTGGTTAATCCAATAAATTTAAACAAAAATAAAAACAACAAGCGGAGACCAAAATGGGGGGCATGGTGACAGAATGGCAGGGGGCTTGGTGACGTCACGGAAGCTGAGAGACCAATTTTGCGGGGCCTGGAGGTAATTCTGAAAATCCTGAGGCTTGGAGGTCATTTTTGCAGGGATCATGGCGCCTCTGCACCCCCTCCCTCCTACCACAGGCGTACTCTTGTTAGCTACGTCAACCTAACAATAGAAATCAATTGATTAACGTCTCAAACAGGACACAATCTCAACTCGTATGTTTCAACAAAAACCTAATTACTCTCAACACTGTATCAAAGTGGAGTTTCTATATTAACTAGTTTATTTTAGATATATTATATTACAAGTTAATATGAATTAACATCATTACAAGTACTATGCCAATATATATATATACAGCGTAGTTTAGGTTTAATTTACATGTTTATAACGTAGTTAAGCTATCTCCCCATATATTACAGCATAGTTTAAGTTGAATGTACGTATTTAGAAGATTAACATGGATTGGTATAAACGTAGTTAGCTATCTCTACACATGTTTACACCGTAGTTTAAGTTGAATGTACGTATTTAGAAGATTAACATGGATTGGTATAAACGTAGTTAATCTAATCACAATGCATGTGTAATCATGTTACTCAGCTCATGTTTATCTATGTATGATATTAGCTACAAGCATACATTTAAATTGTCCTATCTCGTAATAAAAACAGTGCATATGAATTTAAAAGTAAAATAGTGACAAAACCAGTCAACCCCCCCCCCCTGACTCCCTTAAATACTCTAATGTCTGTGTAGGGGGGGGGGGCTTATTTTATGATTGAACCATTTTTTTTGCGCAGATTTCTGGGAATGCTATCGAAGGTGTCGTCTTTATAAACAAACGAACTCAAGAACAAGTTCTATCTCCACTAGAAAACTTCACCAGTGATAAAAACGACAAAAATACAAGGGATTCAAGGTAAAACTGTCCTCTTCTCATTTCACAAGTGAAAATATTATTTTTTTAGCGAGAAAAACAAGGATTTCTAATTCGTTCTTGATAAGACAAAAGTTACCGTGGTTAAATAGGAAATTTCAAAAATGACGTACAGGTGGTACAAGGGAGGGAAGGCTCCCCACACCCTTTTTTATCCGCGCCACAAATGACGTCAAAACTCACTATTATTTATTCCGACCACAGCCTTTTTTTTGTCCTGCATTGTTTAAATTATTTTTTAAGAACTTTAAACTATTCTTCATTTTCTAATAAAATGATGGAAACTTGTGAATTAGAGATTGAAATATATTTTAATTTTAACCTTTTCCGAGAAAACTATAAAATATTTACAGTAATTACATTCTTTGTCCAGTAAGTAGCGTTACTAGTTCAGGGGATATTAGTTCCCCAACGGGGGATTATGGCCCATTTCTTACACTTTAGAAATGGGATTGGATTAGAAGATTGGATTTTTAGGATCCCAGCCCCAGCAGGGGCGTATATAAGGATTTTCTAGGGGGATACATTTTTACGTTATTTTATCCCCCCCCCCCTAGTCCATGTACAACCCCATTAATGATGTATATCAAATTATTTGTTTTATCTTGGTTTGATTTCAATTTCCAAATTAAATCTGGGATGAACAAACTCTATCAACCTTTCACCTTTCACCTTTTCTTAAACCCCTATTTTAAGATTGCAAAGATAACGTAGCTGGAATGTGAACATCTTGCGCGGCAGTATTAATGAAGATACGTCTGCTTAATCTTGAAAAGGCATTTAATATTGAATTATGCGGGTCTATAAGAAAGGTCCCCGAACATTACACAATTAAGTTGGTAGTCAGTGTGTTGTCTAATGGTGTTTACTCTTTTATTTTATTCTGATTTTACTCCAATGATTTGTGATAAAGAAGTTTGATATAAAGTCATGATTCAACATTTGTTTAGACATTAGCTTTACCAGGGTTTTCCAGTGCAGACTTTTTTGTTGAAAAAAACATATTCGAAAATTTGAGTTACAACTGAAGATATGAAGTACTAAACTAGCTTGAAAAATTTGCGAAGCCCAGGTTACTTCTAGTTACTCCCGCCGTTTACCTGCACTTGGTGGAAAATCATGATTTTAGCTATTTTTGCCTTCAAAAGTCAATCCACTTAAAGGGAGTGTTCGCGAAAAATGAAAGGGGGTATATTCTTGTTTTCGAACATTCCTGGAAAATATGAAAATGTCGTCTTCATTACCAAAAATCCTCGAAATAGGAATAAATGTAACTCTCAGATCATAACAATTAAAACATATTATGAAAAATCAACTATATACAAATGTGGCGAAAGATAGTCGATGTCTATAGGGTGTAATATCTAAATGATTTTGTTATTTATTTAAAACTTTGCAAATTTTTTCTTTTTGCCAAACGCATACAGACACGACCATTTCAGCTTTCTAATTGAATTTCTTGACCAAAAAGCATTTATATTGATGTATATCATGCTTTTATTGATACAAATGGAAATTCTAACGCGCGCCCGCACAATCCACACAGATACGAATGTTTAAACTTCATATTTGCATTCTTTGACCAAAAAACATAAAATTTCATATGCATGATGCTTTTTTGATTTTTTCTGAAAATCGCGCGTGTGCGCCCGCTAAATTTATAAACATTTCTAAAATTTGAGATCGTAAATTGAATCCTTGCCTCATACCCAAAATGCATATCAAAAATGTGTAAATAGTTTTGTTCTGTATTAGTTTTTAGCATTTTTATTGTTTTAGAATTATTTTATTGTTTTAAAATTATTTTAATTAATACTTATTTTTTTACTTTTCATTTATTTTCAGGTGGACTGAGCTAATTTGCCAAGAATATGAAAACTCAAAACTATTATTTTATGATTTTAAAATTTTAAAAAAATAGTTTTTTGTTGTTTAAATACATTAAATGAAACTTGTTTTAACTCTTTAATCTAATGAATGTTATATTGATATACATTAACATATATCTTAAATACTTAAAGAATTTGAAATTACAAATTAAAATCATTCATTATTAGGAATAACTAGACTAAAAATAAAACTAAATATTTTGACCCTCTGTAGTTGAAATTAACTTTTAAAAATAGTTTAAGACGGAAATATATAAAAATATAAAACTGGAAATACTTTTGTTTAAATTAAATGAACTTTAAGTATTTATCTATATATAAATTTGGCTTGTCTGTCTGTTTGTCTGTCTGTCTGTCTGTCTGTTTGTATCCAATAAACGTCAAAACGGCTGAACCGATCGGGCCAAAAAATTTTTGTGGGGACATCTAGGGACCCCAGGGAAGGTTTATGAATGATCCAAATTTCAAATATTTGTCTCCATCAAAATTCGATCTTCATTAAATTTTTTAAAATTTTGAAATTTTTTGTGAAAATCCGCGAATTATTTTTGTTTTGTTTTACGATGTACACAAAGAGAGCATGTTCACAATTAATTTAGAAGATGGGCGCGAAGCGCCCTCTAAGGCTAGAAAGAAGGGCGCGAAGCGCCTTGAATTTCTAGTATTTTAAATTCTTCTTGTTACAGATTACATGGTGTTGTTAATCGTTTTTAGTTAAAAAAATTTAACAAAACTTGCAAGATTTTCAAACAGTATTATGTAAAAGTTTACTTAAATTACATTTCACATTATCTTTACCCTCAAAATTGAAAAACGATTGTCAGGTTTGTTTTTAAATTGCATAATTTTTGGATCGTTTCTTGCAAATATATTTTTGTATATATTTTTGCCATGGTCAAAATTTGAAGTGTAAAAAATTACAAAGTTTAGAATAAATGAAGCAGAAAAAATGTTCTCCTCCAGTACTTCGCCAAATTTGCACTCTGAAAGAAAATATAAGCAAAACTCATCCCAAATCAACCAGCTGAATTTTACGCAGGTTAATTTTTTTTCTTTGCTATATATCCCACGGTGGGCATACCCAGTAGGGATAACTAAAATGAAGGGATTAATCGTTTATCTGCTGTTCAAAAGTGTCCATATTGGATATCGAGATCAAGAGTCAAGGCTAATGATATTAAACACAAAAGTTTCAACCTCAGCCAACATTTTTTATTCGCAGGTTTCGTTGATTTTCTGTTTTTTATGGATTTTCTAAAATCAAAATTTTCGAGGCAACATTTTAAATTTATAGCCTGGGTTGAACAGTCCACTCGTTTTGACCTTTATAGAATACAAACAAAACAAACTAATTTTTTATTAGAAAATATACCTTTCAAGTTTTTGGCAGTTTTGATGAAATTGCTCAAATTCTCCAATACTTTATTTTTTTTGGATATCATTTTTTTTAATTTGAGAAATTTTTTAATTTCTTAAAAAATTATTTAGATTTTTGCTTTTTTGTCATTTGGTTCAGCAATACAGTAATTAAGCGAGCAATTCTTTTTTTAAAGTATCAAAATGGGCATCAAATACGTCTTAAAACAAAACTGGGAAAAAAATCAAAATTGTTCAAAGTTCCTTAAAAATCAAACTTGTTTTGTAGAAAAACATTTTTAAAAAGCCCTTGAACCAGCGAATTCAAAACTGCAAAAACATTTGCAAAATGTTTAAAACCTAAATGTGAATTCAAGAAAATCTGAAAATGTTCAAATTCCCTGTGAAAAATCTGTGCAAAATTTTCTGCAAAAATGGTACAATCTGCTTTTTTTTTATAGGCTTTCCAAAAAGTTTTAAAATGTTGAAATCCAATTACTAGAAGTAAGTTTAAATATAGATTTAGTCTGGTATAGGTAAATTAAGGCATTTAGACCCCCCCCTCCCCCCGACCACATTGGGTTAAACAGTTTTGAAATAAAGAGAAGCGCATAAAATCTATATTTAGCGGTTTAAAAAAAAAAATATCAATCTTTCTAATGAATAATGTTTTTTTATTTGTTAATTATACTAAATCAAATTTGGAATTAAAATTTTTTTCTTTAACAATTTTCTACTGTGTAATATTCTGTTGGTGCAAAAATGGTTTGACATTTGTGATTAAAAAGATTCACCCGTACTTAAAGGGGATTAAAAGTTCTTTTAAGAGTTTGGGTGCATCAAGATTTTTATTTTAAAAAGATTAAAAAAATCCTTCTCTTAGGATGCAATCAATGAAGCTTATTTAGAAATAATTTATTGTAACAAATAACAAATAGTTTACACTTATATAGATTATTAAATTTTACATCATCATAACATTTCAATTTTTGTCGATTTGTCTACGACTGTACATTTTTTTATGCTAGAAGAAAAATGAACATTTACATTTTACATTACATGCAATAGAAACATTTTTTGCGAGTTGTCTAATGATTATATATTTCTTTTTTCAACAATATTAACATTTTTTAGGCAAATAATCTATTATTCTAAAATTAGTTTCAGTGCATTAACATTTATTTGGCAACTTGTCTATAATTTAATATTTAAGGTTACAACTATATTAATATTTTTTTTTATGTGGATCGTCTGTAATCAACTATTTTTACAATTATAAATTGAAGTTTTTCATCTCACGATTTTGTCTTTTTCGATTATTTCAAACATTTGAGAATTGTATTCTGTAAAAGATTGTTAAAACTTCGCAACATTTAAATCCAAATTTTTACCAGGATCCAAATTGATAAAATGCAGTATAAGAACAGCAAATGTTGTGAATAATTTTTAAATAAGCAAAACTTTTTTTTTTACCTATTAAAGGTCCAAAAATCTTAAAACTTTTTCAAAACGAACCAATGACCAGAAATCTATGAGAATTTTGACAATTACTTCTTAGAAAATAGAAATCAAAACAAGTGCTCTGTATTTTTAAAATATCCATTTCAATGCTTATAAATTGACGCAATTTTTCAAACAATCTGGATATTTTACTCTTAAGATTAGATACAACCTTTTCCACCGGCTTTTATTCACAGGGCATTATTATATGAGTTATTTTTAAGCGACCCATATAAAATAGTTTTATGAAAAAGTTTACCTGGAGATATTCCAGTTAGTTGAATAAAATCAAAATTGTTAACATTTTTAATATCTCTGGGACAAAAAAGTTTTTTTTTGGGACATCTGGCATAATTCATAATCATAATACATAAATGAATAAGTATATAAGAGACACAATTGACACGTCTTTGTATTTATGTTCAAATGCGTAAGAAACGAATTTTTCAAAGTGCACTTTGAACACATTTTCAGTTCGTGTTTAAATGCATTTTACACGAGCTCATTATTATTATTATTAATATTACTTTTATTATTATTATTATACAGTTTTAAGGTGTTTCTGACTTCTTATAAAGCACCAAACAGCCTGTTTACAGAGTAAGAAGTCGATATTCAGTAATGTAAAAGAGTAAAACAGTGGACAGTAATTTGGAAAGACAAACTCAGCGGTAGCGAATGAACGAGAAGTTGAGATCAAGTCAAGACTATACGACGTAGTTCAGAATGAGAAATGCTATTATTTTCAATTTCAACCTCTAAATCCATATTCTTCAGGTGAAATTTTTTGCTCTTAAACGTTGGCACTGAGATTTTTAGGTCTCAAGCTCTCATGCAAAAATGAAGTTAAAAACAACACTAACAACAAGTGCTCTATAGAGCTAAAATGTACATGTACAGGGCTACAGAAAATCAAAAGAGAGTTAGAGCGGTAAAATCAAAGCGGGCGACACTTCAAAGTCGACCCTGCCTTAAAAATTTATAAGCAGGCTGAACCTATGTGCTGGGTTTCACGTTTTTACATATATTTGTTAGCTATATGAAATTGTGTTTGTAGCAGTTGAAGACAAAAAAAAATAAAAGCTATGAAATTTTAATGAAATCTTGTATATTTTTAGTTCTTAAAGGAAAGAGAATTTTACTAAAAATTTAATTCCAGTGGTTAAAAAAAAAGTATTTGTGTTTCCAGGGTCCGTTTAAGGCATACAATTTATCAAAAAAGTCATTTTTCATTTTTTATTTAATGTCTACCGCTGAAGTTTTTCTTTTTCTCCAAAGAATATATCATTGAATTAACTCGACTTCTGTTTATAAAATGTAACATATTCAATTCTGAAACTTACTTCAGTCTGAAACTTATTTTAGTCTGAAACATATTCCAGTTTGAAACATACTCCAGTCTGAAACATACTCCAGTCTGAAACTTACTTCAGTCTGAAACATACTTCAGTCTGAAACATACTCCAGTCTGAAACATACTCCAGTCTGAAACATACTCAAATCTGAAACATACTTCAGTCTGAAACATACTCCAATCTGAAACATACTCCAGTCTGAAACATACTCCAGTCTGAAGCATACTTCAGTCTGAAACATACTCCAGTCTGAAACATACTCCAGTCTGAAACATACTTCAGTCTGAAACATACTCCAGTCTGAAACATACTTCAGTCTGAAATATACTCAGCAGTCTGAAACATACTTCAGTCTGAAATATACTCAGCAGTCTGAAACATATTTCAGTCTGAAACATACTCCAGTCTTAAACATACTCGGCAGTCTGAAACATATTCCAGTCTGAAACATACTCCAGTCTGAAACATACTCCAGTCTGAAACATACTCTACAGTCTGAAACATACTCCAGTACCACGCATTCACTAACCAGACAGTGATGTAACAAACTCTGTGTTTTGCCTAAAAATTAAATAGTTTCATGTTTTTATTTTACAAAAAATCGTTCTACTAACCTTCCTCATCACTCTAAATTTAATTTTTCACTTTTTCCATATATCATCGATAGTCAAATCATCGACTTTTGAGTTATATAACTATTTTGAAAATCGAAAACGAAGTTTGACCCATGCATGGAGAGGTTTTTTAGAAAATAGCTTTGTAAAATGTCTGGCCTACAATTAGAAGCATGAACCCGGTAGTGATTTTGTATTGTCTCTTTCACTTTTTTAGTTTGGCATTTGTGACTAAAATATCTTTTGAAACAGAGCCCTGTACATCCTTAGAGATACACTTTTTGCAACAATTACAAAGGAACTGAGTTTCTGCCACAAACACAAGTTTTCTAATCCTTATATCTTTAAACCTGATGATTTTAAACTTCGGTTATGTGATCTAACATAATTCATAGTTTGAAATATCAAGGTCTACGACATCGGCTTGAAAAAATATGTAGATGACAAAATTAGAATTTGTAACAAAAACTCATTTTCATTCAACATTTTGGCGAAATTACTTTTTCAAGAAAAAATACAGACGACATTCGTTCACCATTTTCTGGTTCTCACTTTAGAATCCACTTTTAAAATTTTTTGAATATGTTCTCACCTATGCTGGGCAGAGACTGATCTAGTTTGTTCTACTTTGTTTATATTGTTCCAACCATGATTTGACAAACTAAAAATATAATTTAGATAAAATATACGGAAACTATCATATTTATTCTTTATTAACCCTATTTAGCCTGACGTCTGGTTTCATGACTTGCTGCCTGGGGGGGGGGGAGGAATTGCATATTAGGCAGAAAAATGATCCAAGAATTTAATGTTTTAAGAAAAATCATCTCAGATCCAGGGAACTTATATAAATGTATGTTCTAATTGTTCATTTAAACCGGAATTTCTGCCAATTGCCTACGAAGTACTGATAGGATGGGAACCTATAAGTAGGAAGACTAAGTGAACCTCCAATTATTGTACTGAACCCTATTCTGACAGAGGGTTGAAATATTGAACTGGCTTCGGTACTTTAAGGAGGTCAAATCATAACGTTATAGGAATATTATTGATGAACCTCTCTATTGAACTGAGTAGAGTATTAAAACATTGAATTTTAGAACAGAAATTTAATTATTATTTAAAATTAGATGATGTCTATAAGTACTTAATGCGAACCACTAACTCTACTGAACCCTCTTCCAGATCGATCTTTCGTTAACGTGAACTTTTCATGATAAACGTACTTTTTTCTTTTTTATTAAAAATTATAAACTTAATTGTTTTTTTTCAGAATCAATTTCTTCATAATAGTATAATCAACATAGGAATTGTTTGATAAGAATTTAATCAATACATTTTTTGTAGATGTAGATGCCCAAATAGTTGATAACGAAAATATTAAAACCTTTATCTGAGTAACACCGAGGAAGATAAACCTTCTTTGCCCATCTTCAAACGAGATAAAATTCGTCTGTGCTGAATAAAGCAGCTTGTAAGAAGAAATTCTTAGATACAAAAATTGTATGAATAATCAGATGAAACCAGCAGCTGCTCCTGGTTTTTGTAATCTCTTTTTTATTAAAATCTCCATTTTCTTGTTCTTGTTTTGACCATATTTCAGCTGATTTTGAAAAAGAAATAAATTGTTATATGATGACATCTAGTTTGCAGGATTAGAACTATGCTTCTTAGATTTATAAACAATGATTTTTTGTTCAGAGAAAGTAGAATAGAAACTTAACTAGTACGTCGTTAAATTTAACACACCAAAAACAACAACATCATAATATCTGTTTAGAGCAGTTTTCTGATGTGGGATACTCATATTCCCGATCAACTACTCTCGATATCCAATGTAGGTACATTTAATTCGAGGATCTATAAAAACGACACCATTTTTTAGATATTCCTTTCTTGAGCTGAGCTTCAGCTGTAACCCCTAACTGGGAACGATTACCATGCGAGATATTGAAGAGGGAAAACATGAATTTGCAGATTAGGAAAAGCTCAAGATCAAGCATTAAAGTTAATATCAAGAATACAAGAGTTCCCAGATTGTGCTGTCTTATGTTTACCTCATTTGAGGAGGAGCCTGAGCTAGAGTAATTGCAGTTTGTAGGCTGGGGTCACCACTGTCTCCTCAGTACGGTGCATGTTTGTACCATGCATGTTGGTACTATGTATGCTTGTACTGTATATGTTTGTCTTGTGTATGTTTGTACTGTGTATTTTTGTACTGTGTATGTTTATACAGTGTATATTCGTACTGTGTATGTTTGTACTGTGTATATTTGTAGTGTATATTTGTACTGTGTATGTTTGTACTGTGTATGTTTGTACTGTGTATGTTTGTACTGTGTATATTTGTACTGTGTATATTTGTAATGTGTATATTTGTACTGTACTTTTAAATACAAGAATGAATAATTTATATGTTGAAGGATTCGATAATTACGTAATAACTGAAATGATAAATATGTTATGAAATGAGTAAAAATCAATGTTTTCTATTTGTGCATAATTTTGCATATTTTTTCTCTTTTTTTTGGAAACCTGTATTTAAAAAAAAATTATTTAAACAAATTTAAACTACACCATTTATATATGTATTTATATCTTCGTGTGTGAATACATCTTTATAATATAATACATGTTTCAGACTGGAATATGATTCAGAATGGAGTATGTTTCAGGCTGGAGTATGTTTCAGACTGGAGTATGTTTCAGACTGGAGTATGTTTAAGACTGGAGTATGTTTCAGATTGGAGTATGTTTCACACTGGAGTATGTTTCAGCCTGGAATATGATTCAGAATGGAGTATGTTTCAGACTGGAGTATGTTTCAGACTGGAGTATGTTTCAGACTGGAGTATGTTTCAGACTGGAGTATGTTTCAGACTGGAGCATGTTTCAGACTGGAGTATGTTTCATACTGGAGTATGTTTCAGACTGGAGTATGTTTCAGACTGGAGTATGTTTCAGACTGGAGTATGATTCAGACTGGAGTTTGTTTCAGACTGGAGTATGATTCAGACTGGAGTTTGTTTCAGACTGGAGTTTGTTTCAGACTGGAGTATGTTTCAGACTGGAGTATGTTTCAGACTGGAGTATGTTTCAAACTGGAGTATGATTCAGACTGGAGTATGTTTCAGACTGGAGTATGATTCAGACTGGAGTATGTTTCAGACTGAAGTATGATTCAGACTGATGTATGATTCAGACTGAAGTATTATTCAAAATGAAGTATGTTACATTTTATCAACAGAAGTCTAAAAATGTTTCAATCTGATATCATATTGAAATTTTAAATACTGTAAAATTTAATTAAAAAGAATTATTAAAGATAAAAATATTTGTACTTATATGTGTGTCTTGTGTATATTTGTACTATGTTTATTTGTACTGTGTATTGGTGTATTGGTGTACTCTTTATGTCTGTACTATATACGTGTACTGGGTATTGCTGTATTCTTTATGTTTGTACTGTTTATATTTGTACTGTGTATGGTTGTACTGTTTATGTTTGTACTGTGTATGTTTGTACTGTGTATGGTTGTACTATGTATGTTTGTACTGTGTATGTTTGTACTGTGTATGTTTGTACTGTGTCTGATTGTACTGTGTCTAATTTTACTATGTATGTTTGTACTGTGTATGTTTGTACTGCGTATGTTTGTACTGTTTATGTTTGTACTGTGTATGTTTGTACTGTGTATGGTTGAACTATGTATGTTTGTACTGTGTATGTTTGTAGTGTGTATGTTTGTACTGTGTCTGATTGTACTGTGTCTAATTGTACTGTGTATGTTTGTACTGTGTACGTTTGTACTGTGTATGTTTGTGCTGTGTCTGATTGAACTGTGTATGTTTGTAATGTGTATTTTTGTACTCTGTATGCTTTTACTGTGTACGCTTGTACTGTGTCTTGGTGTACTGTGTATGTTTGTACTGTGTATGTTTTTACTGTGTATATTTGTACTGTGTTTGTTTGTGCTGTGTTTGATTGTACTGTGTATGTTTGTATTGTGTAAATGTGTACTGTGTATATTTGTACTGTGTATGTCTTTACTGTGTATGTTTGCACTGTTTCTGATTGTACTGTGTCTGTTTGTACTGTGTATGTTTGCACTGTGTATGTTTTTGCTGTGTCTGATTGTACTCTGTATGTTTGTATTGTGTATGTTGTACTGTGTATATTTGTACTGTGTATGTCTGTACTGTGTATGTTTGTACTGTGTATGTTTGTTCTGTGTATGTTTGTACTGTGTATGGGTGTACTGTGTATGGTTGTACTATGTATGTTTGTACTGTGTATGTTTGTACTGTGTATGTTTGTACTGTGTCTGATTGTACTGTGTCTAATTGTACTATGTATGTTTGTACTGTGTATGTTTGTACTGTGTATGTTTGTACTGTGTATGTTTTTACTGTGTATATTTGTACTGTGTATGTTTGTGCTGTGTCTGATTGTCTGATTGTACTGTGTTTGTTTGTACTGTGTAAATTTGTACTGTGTATGTTTTTGCTGTGTCTGATTGTACTCTGTATGTTTGTATTGTGTATGTTGTACTGTGTATATTTGTACTGTGTATGTCTGTACTGTGTATGTTTGTACTGTGTATG
>NW_019396489.1:346577-383434 GCF_000591075.1 Eurytemora carolleeae
TTCAAGCTTGCTCAGTAGAATGTCAACATCACAGGTATCAAAAGCTTTAGTTAAATCTATAAAAATTCCCAGAGTATATTCGGATACAGGTTTATTTAGTGCGTTGTATATTTTATCTAAGAAATGAATTAAGGGTTGAGTAGTGTTGTGCTTTGCTCTGAAGCCATACTGATGTTCATAAAGTAGTTTAAATTTATTCAAATATTTCATAATTTGATTTGCTGCCACTTTTTCTAAAAGTTTTGAAAACGAAGAAAGCAAACTTATAGGCCTATAATTTGTAAAATTATCCGTTTCCCCAGCCTTGAAGATTGGGACGATTTTTGCAGTTTTAAGAGTGGTAGGAATAAACACAGTTATGAAAGATAAATCAAATAAATGACAGATAGGACCCATGATAATTGGTATAATAGACTTTAGCAAAGGAAATGAATTTTTGTCACAAGCTCAAAATTATAATTCCTATATCTGTGCAGCCCGATGTCGTAGATTTTTGATATGTCAAACTATGAATTCTGATAGACCAAAAAGCGTAAGTTTGAAATATCAACGGTTTACAGAATCAGGTTTTAAAGAAATAGGGATTATAAAATTTGAGCTTGTGGCAAAAACTCATTTCCTTTGTTGAAATTTTGTCTGGTCCAGAACTGTTTTTACTTTTTAGTTTTTTAAGAGCATCATTTATAATATCAGGGGTCATATTTGCAAAAACAAAGTTTTCATCTAGTCCCTGTTCTGTTCTGTTCTGTTTGTACTGTGTATGTTTGCACTGTGTATGTCTGCACTGTGTATGTTTGTACTGTGCCTGGGTGTACTGTGTCCGGGTGTACTGTGTATGTTTGTACTGTGTCTGATTGTACTGTGTATGTTTGTACTGTGTATGTTAGTACAGTGTATGTTTGTACTGTGTATGTTTGTACTGTGTATGTCTGTACTGTGTAAATTTGTGCTGTGTATGTTTGTGCTGTGCCTGGGTGTGCTGTGTATGTTTGTACTGTGTCTGATCGTACTGTGTAAGTCTACACTGTGTTTGTTTGGTCATTTCTTAACTTTTCACAACTGATACTTAGTATATAAGTCTTACCTGGGATCACGAGTATCCATAAATCTTACCTGGGGTCGCGTGAGGTCCCACAAAAAATTAGGCTTATTCGTTTTAACGATTATTGGTTACAAACAAACAAACAGACACCCAAGCAAAGTATATTTATAGTTTATAGATAGAAGATATCACCTTTTGGTGAAGGTTTCCCCTGTGTTGTGTTGTTGAACATTCTTAACTCAAGATTTTGTCTGTCTTCGTTCCTACAGAATATTCAAACAGTTACACAACATTTTTATCAGAATATCGGAAAACCCAAGCTAGAGCAACTCGAATAAATCAAAGTTTTTGGAATTTTAGACCAGGAATTACTTTTTATAACGTTTAAAAAAGCGAGAAAAAGTAGTCGTAATAGTAGCCGTAATAAACGAAATTTTATATATTTCGGATATTGTGAGTATTTATATTTTTGAGAAATCCCTTCATCCCTCCTACATGGAACCCTTGATATTTCTTCAAATAATATTTTGTAATTAAATTTTAATTAGCTTGGTGTAGATTCTAACATTTAAATATTTTGAACGAGGAATTTTGAAAAAATGAATGAAGTGAAATTTAAGTTTATTTTACGTAAGATTTAATTCTTAAATGTTTTCAATTCTAATTTCTCTTATTGAAACGCTATTAAGGAGAACGAAAATGTTTAAGATTTCTAATATGTAACAGGATATATTTGCCTTTCATATTCAAGGTTATAATGCAAAGAAAGTTAATTGCGGTTGCGTATACTCTGCGCACATATTGAAACCAATTCTCTTTGGGTGGAATTTGACTAAGGAATTCTTTGACTAGGAACACCAAGAACGGAACGGAAAGGAATGACCGTTCTTAGACTAAGGATAAAACGGAACGGAACGAGAAAGGAACGAGAAAGGAACGAGAACAGAACGAGCTAGCTGAAGGGTCATGCTCTAGAACGGAACGAAACGATTTAAAGAAAAGTCGGAACATGCCCGCAGCCCTAACCAAAGGAACACATTATATTAATTGATGCAACCAAGAAAATGTAAACAAAGAAGTTTACCTGGAGCCACGAAACTTTGATTGAATTAACCGCATCAATGCTTTCCTTAACAATACAACATTTAATTTCATCATTTTGTCTAGCTTTCTGTTTTATTTTTAACAAGTTTCGACCTTTACGATTGTACTTTGTAACTATGTAAAGATAAAAATATTTATGAAAAGATACATTTTTAATAGGTATAAATAGCTACATTAAAAATCGATTTATTAAATTAGGATGTTTGTAAAACTTATAGATACGCTTAATTGTAATCTTGTATCTATTTATATAAAGTTGTAATCTCTGTTTGTCTGTTAGTTTGTTTGGGTGTTTGTTTGTCCGATCATAACTCAGGAACCTTTAGACCGATTTGCCTCAAATTTTCAATGGGGACCTTAGAAGAACCACGGAACCAAACCCAGCATTTTTTAGCAATATCTAATTAGTGATAACTGAAAATGGTGCAACTCCGGGCATCTGTAATTTTTCAAAAAGGTTCTAAAAACCAATAGCTATTACTTAGAGTTGAAATTTGCCCCTCAGTTATTTAATTTCAAAGTTAATAAATATTTGAAAAATTTTAAAATGTTCCCAGATTAATATTTTTTAAATTTATTTTTTAATAATTTCTTTAACTTTTGTCTAATGAAGACAAGAAACTCGAAACTTTTTTCTTATTTTGTCCTAGAAGTTCTGAACTTTTTAGCTTTTTCCATAAAAAAAATTCATGAAGTAGGTCCCCTTTATGCAAAATAACCGATGAAAACATCGTTATTAATCGATATTGCTAAAAGTAAAACCAGAACTACATAATATAAGATTAAAGCTTATATTGTGATAAGATTAACTACGTTTATATTTATCCGCTCTTATCTTGTAAATACATACTGTAATGATGTTGTGATTTTTGTTGATCTTTTATGATCAGCGGTTCAAGGGATCTTAAGATCGTTGCGATCATAGTTAAGGGTACTATACCCCTGCTGTATATACATATAGAAATGACGGTTTATTATGTTGTTTGCTTGAAGCTAAGTTTAGCTTCTATCCAATCCAAGCTATTTCTATTTATAGACCAAGCGAGGCTACTCCTTATCTCAGGGTAGCATAGTGCCAGGGGTATTGACCCGCCGGGTCAGGGTGCTAGGGATAGAACCCTGGCGGGGGGATGTCGGAGTCAGTTCTCTACGAACCCTTTCTATGTGAGGCTGGAGATTAACTTGATCACTCTTCAACCAAATACTGCTTCTTATTTTGCATATCGATTGTATTTTATTTTCTTTCATAAATGTTTGTATGAAGTAAAATAAATTGTAAAACCGTCTCTCGGAATATTTTTCGTATGAGTTAGTTGCACTGAAATTTTATCATATTTTAGAATACATTTAAACTAAACTACGCTGTAAATGATGTTAGAGCTATCAACACTAATCTTGTAAATACATACACCTGAACATAAACTATGCTGTGCATATGTTAACTTGTAAGATAGATGTCTAGAAGACATTAGTTGATACTGCAGAGACTCAGCTTTGATTACAGTATTGAGAGTTATTTGGTTCTCATTGAAACATACCAGCTGAGATCATGCCCATTGGTTTGATGGATTACAAGCTTATGACTGTATTGACATTAATAGCTGACAAGATTGTGCCCATTGGTTTGGCATTGAGAGATTACAAGCTTGTGTGCCTATTGACATTGATAGCTGACGAGATCATGCCCATTGGGTTGGCATTGATAGATTACAAGCTTGTGTCAGTGTTGACATTGATAGCTGACGAGATCCTGCCCATTGGGTTGGCATTAATAGATTACAAGCTTGTGTCGGTGTTGACATTGATAGCGGACGAGATCATGCTATTGGTTTTGCATCGATAGATTACAAGCTTGTGTCTTTGTTGACATGGATAGCTGAAAAGATCATGTCCATTGGTTTGGCATTCATATATTACAAGCTTGTGTACGTGTTGACATTGATAGCTGACGAGATCCTGCCCATTGGGTTGGCATTAATTGATTACAAGCTTGTGTGCCTATTGACATTGACAGCTGCCGAGATTGTGTCCGGTTTAACATTGATGGCAAAGTTGGATTGAGTTGTGCCTGGATTGATACAGTTCTGGACGAAGTTTTAAGAGTACGGCATTTAATACAATAGTTACTTTCTAGAAAATAAATATTTACTTTCTCTTAAAGAGTACCTTTGTAAGTCGAACATTGCCCTTTTTACATGGAGGGTCACTTGAAATTATGCTTACAGTCCCTTTAAGTATAATTTAAATGAATTACATCAGGGTTTAAGGCGAATATTTTTTTTACATGCCACTTTAGTCTAAATTTGAAAGGCTCCAGAATGGACCAATTTTCACGGGCAAATACCTGAATTTTGATCCCCAGGCGACGTACACAAAGAAATTGACTGAGGAATTAATTGACAGCGCCAAGTGTGATATGATTGACAGAGTGTTCACAACCTTAAATAAAAGTTAAAATGGAAGGAAAATTGTTGCAAAACAATCTTAAAATTTATTGACTCAATCTTAGAATAACATTCTATCACGATCAATGTCTACCCCCTCCCCCCCCCCCCTTTAACCAATGTTAAGAAAATGCATTTTTATGAAAAATGAGTCTCAGTTCTAACCCAATGTGTATTTCTCCGAACATTATAATTATCTATAAAAATTTTCAAAGTAACCTTGCTTTATGTTTCCAAAAGATATAATATCAATACTTTCATTTTTAAATATCTCTGATCTGTTAACTATTCAACGATTTTTGAATTATCATATTTTTTACATTTCAACTTTAGCTGTACCTTAGGCGGATTCTCCCAACAAGCAGGGATTCTTCGTTCTCCTACACATTTTAAATTGTCAATTTTAACCCTATCCCTGCTGGGGTACTTGAAAACCAGGATAAGTTAGTATTAAAGCCCGGTTTTAGGCCTAAAGGGAGGGCTTTGGGTATGTAAGAAAAGTCAGAAAATTTCAACAGCCTCAGACCAATACTTTTTGAGTTACGTAAAAAAACTACAGGGGGGGGTCAAATTGACCCCCCCCCCCAGCAGGAATAGGGTTAACAATATGCAAATTGAAAATTGTCAATTATAACAATATACAAATTGAACATTGCCAATAATGGCAATATACAAATTGGAAATTGTCAATTATAATAATATATAAATTGAAAATTGTCAATTATAACAATATACAAATTGAAAATTGTCAATTATAACAATATACAAATTGAAAATTGTCAATTATAACAATATAAAAATTGAAAATTGTCAATTATAACAATATACAAAGTGGTCAATTATAACAATATACAAATTGAAAATTGTCAATTACAACAATATACAAATTGAAAATTGACAATTATAACAATATACAAATAACAAATATAGATCATTATAACATCAGGAGTGCAATAGGATCTAGATTATTATAACACTAGAATTGCAATACGATCCTAGATTAATATAACACCAGGAGTGCAATAGGATCCTAGATCAATATAACACCAGGAGTGCAATAGGATCCTAGATCAATATAACACCAGGAGTGCAATAGTGTACTAGATTAATATAACGCCAGTAGTGCAATAGGATCCTAGATTAATATAACAACAGGAGTGCAATAGGATCCTAGATCAATATAACACCAGGAGTGCAATAGTATCCTAGATTAATATAACACCAGGAGTGCAATAGGATCCTAGATTAATATAACACCAGGGTGCAATAGGATCCTAGATTAATATAACACCAGGGGTGCAATAGGATCCTAGATTAATATAACACCAGGGGTGCAATAGAATCCTAGATCAATATAACACCAGGGGTGCAATAGGATCCTAGATTAATATAACACCAGGGGTGCAATGGAATCCTAGATTAATATAACATCAGGGGTGCAACAGGATCCTAGATTAATATAACACCAGGGGTGCAATAGGCTCCTAGATCAATATAACACCAGGAGTGCAATAGGATCCTAGATCAATTAACACCGGGGATGCATTAGGAGATCAATATAACACCAGGGGTGCAATAGGATCCTAGATTAATATAACACCAGGGGTGCAATAGGATCCTAGATCAATATAACACCAGGGGTGCGATAGGATCCTAGATTAATATAACACCAGAAGTGCAATAGGATCCTAGATCATAATATAACACCAGAAGTGCAATAGGATCCTAGATCACTTACAGTAAAAAAGCAATAATTTAATGACCATGTCCTGAGAAATTCTCAAGAATTGCTAGGAGTCCACCAAGAAATTCCGGAGACTATTTCAAGAATCTCGGGGGGGGGGGGAATTCCAGAGAAACTCTCAGGAATTTCTCTAAATCCTTTAACTTGGTGACCAAGTCCTGAGAATTTCTCAGGGGTTTCTGGAGAAATTCTCAGGAATTTCTAGTGGAACAATTCTGGAGAATTTCTCAAGAATTACTCAAATCTAATTTTCTTATTCATTTCCCCTGAAATTTCGCTAATTTGATGACCAAATCCTGAGAAATTCTAAGGAATTTCCGGAGAATTTCTCAGGAGAAAATTCCGGAGAAACTCTCAGGAATTTCTCTAAACTTTGTCTCTAATTAAACTTCCCTAAAAATGTTTTGACTTGGTGACCAAGTCCTGAGAATTTCTCAGGAATTTTCGGATAAGTTTTCCGGAGAAATTCTCAGGAATTTCTTGCGGGAAAATTTGGGAAAAATTCCATGGAATTTTTTTAAAACTGATTCTCTCATTTAGTTCCCCTAAAAATCTGCTTATTTGGTGACCAAGTTCTTAGAATTTCTGAGGAATTTCAGGAGAAGTATTCTGAAGAAATTCTCAGAAGTTCCGGAGAATCTCTCAGAATTTATTCATTTCCCATAAAGATACGTTAATATGATGACCAAGACTTATGAAATTCTCTTGGAATTTCTCTTGGAATTTCTGGGGAATTTCTCAAGAATTTCGAGTAGCAAAATTCCTGAGTAGCTCTCAGGAATTTCTCTAAACTATATCTCTTGTTTAATTTCCCTAAAAATCCTTTAATTTGATGACCAAGTCTTAAGAATTTCTCAGGAATTTCCGGAGAAGTACTCCGGAAAATTCTCAGAAATTTCTTGAGGGAAAATTCGGCAGAAATTTCCAGCAATTTCTCATAATTTATTTTGACATTTAGTTCCCCCAGAAATCCGTAAACTTGGTGACCAAGTCCTGAAAATTTCTCAGGAATTTCTGGAGAGGTATTTTTGGGAAATTCTCAGGAATTTCTTCGGGAAAAATACCTGAGAATTACTCAGGAATTTCTCAAAACCCATGACCCCATAAAAATATCTCATCTAGGGGACTAATTCTGGGGTTGTCATTGCTTTTTTCAAATGTTATACAAAATAATCAGAAGATAACTACTACTTTATAATAAGATATTCTTGAAATTCTGAAATCAGAAAGAAATATTACCGAAGGAACACTGGAACACTTCATAGAGGTCTGGGATGATCTTGAAGCTCTGACAGATGACAAACATGATCACGATTAGGAGCAGAATCTGAACCATCTGCAGTTCCTGAAAAAAAAATATGAAAAGATTTACTTTTGTCCAGCTGAAGATAAAAAACATATGTATAATTATCATTGATCCTAAATTATTCGAATTATCAATTATTTAAGAACTTCATCAACATTATTTCAAGTCTCGTTTTAATCAAGAGTACACAATGATTCACTATAAACATACTTCATTTTAGTTTAACTTTGACATGATTTTTAATGATAAAAAGAAATCCATGAAAAGAATCAGATAATTATATTTCAAGAAACATGACAAGATATGAGAAACATGACAAGATATGAGAAACAAGACAAGATATGAGAAACATGACAAGATATGAGAAACAAGACAAGATATGAGAAACATGACAAGAAACATGACAAGATATGAGAAACATGACAAGATATGAGAAACATGACAAGATATGAGAAACATGACAAGATATGAGAAACCGTTTCTCATCCTTATCCAGGTAAACTTAAATAGGAATATATAAACTGGAACCAGACCGAAGGAGGGGTGGCTGTTCTCAGGGTTTTGAAAGAGATTCCTAAAAATGCCAGATTTTTTACCTTTTTGGATGCTTGCGCAGACCTGGGTTGGATTTGGGAGGATTGTCTAGCTCTGAAAAAAATGTGAAGTTTGAACATATTTTAAATATTTTTTCAGGAGAATATTTGAGACTTTTACACTGTAGATACCCTAGCATTGTGATTATAATATTAAATGTTTTTAATACGGGGTGTCCCACGAAACATGACATTTAATAAATAGTTATTTTAGTTAAACAAATCTTTTGTTTTAATATAACATGACTCCCATATAATATTTTCATTGATCTTTGGTATCAAACAACTGAACAAATAATGGAAAAAGTCATTTTAAACTATTCACCAACTGTCATGTTTCGTGGGACACCCTGTATTTAATACAGTATATGGAAGAAGACATTCAAAACTATTTACCAACTGTCATGTCTCGTAGGACACGGCCTGTATCCTAGTATTTTGATTATAATCTCGAAAGCAAATTATCACAATATTAGTTACCAACTCACAATAAACATTGTATTTAGAGTTACGAGTTGGATATCGTCTTTTTAAATGCTCAGAAAGCTATGACCCATAGAAAGTTAAAATTTGTTTGTGTATGCTGCGATATAATGCTGTTGTACTTACAGTGATAACCAGAAATCTTTGAAGTAGGAAGACGACTATTTAGCAGTAAGTCAGAGTATTTGATGTTGTTAAATAGTAAACAGTTTTACTAGACACTTAAAAAGTCACTAATTAAGTAACATGGGCCTGTTTACACTGCACAATTTTTGTGTTCCATACTCATTGGAGTATTAAAGTAATATTAAGTCTAAAAGTCGTATCCTAATTCAGAGTTTTCTGGTTATCACTGTATTTATTACTTAAAAAACAAGACAAACAAATTTAACTTGTCCTTCTCCACTGTTTTTCTTGTAGAGATATTACATCAAAACAGCCTTTTAATGTTTTAATAAAATAAACTTTATCAGAGATAATTATATTTTGAATTTTGATATCAGGTATTACAATACTAACTCTTAACAAAACGGACTCCAATGCGCCACTCAATTCCCATGTTGATTAGGATACTCTCTATAAAAAAATCGTTAAATATCCCTGCCACAATTACAATATGTTAATGATTTTGAACTAAGTTTTTGCCTAAAACAAATATTTTATATAATTCCTTTATATCTGCAACCTGTCAACCTTTGATATTTCAAATTTTGATTATTTGAGTTAGCAGAATTTTTAGTTTGAAATATCTAATGTCTAAGACATTTGGTTGAAAAGATACGGTAAATAGAAACCTGAGTTTGTTGCAAGAACACTGTTCCTCTAAACCAAAATAAGCACTATCTGTGGATAGTTCGACATAAGGATGAAATGTTAGGGTTAGGTGACACTGTGAAAGGAAAAACGAAAGCTGATTTAAGATAAATAAATTAATTTTGAAATGCATTTTGCACAAAGGGGTTATCTTGTCAAGGTTTCCTCAGTGTGAAGACAGGTTGATTTGATAAAAATTGTTTCTGAGAACTGAATAACAAGAAAATGTTATTAAGAACATCGCATCCATATTTCATGAGTATGTAATTTGACTCCAAGCTACGCTAACTTATACATTAAAAAATCAGAACGGTATTATTTATATAATAAAACAAGACATTCGTATATAAGGTGCTATATTGGCGAAAAAAAATCGAACATTTTTTTCAAAATATTTTTTTTTTTCCACGGGCAACGCCGGGCACTTCTGCCAGTTTTACATATAGAACTTCTGTAAAAAAAAATTTAATTCTGGCAGAAAATTATGGAATACGGAACTTAAAAATATTTTGCATTTAATTTCATGCTTGAATTATCTGATAAAGATTAGAAAATAAAATAGTTTAAACTATTTCAATTAAGTGGAAGTGTAAATAAAAACACGAATTTTCTGAAAGAAAATCTTTGCGAATCCATATAAAAATTCATATAAAAGTCATTAAATTAAAACCTTTTAAAAGTTCGTTAATAGATTAAAGCTATATAAGTGTCAAGAGGCTGATGGGACTGCAAACAATCTTTTAAAGATAATAATATGTCACCCTGGACTAACCATGGGGCGAGATCAAATTTAAATCAAATTGGGTTTTGGTCTATAATTTAATAGTCTTTAAATTTACATGTTTTTTTCATACTTTTGCACTTTTCTGACAAAATAGTAAACATCGAGAAAAAATAAAAATTTTATATATGATTTGCTGAAAAAAAAAACTAATAATTTAGCATGATGTGGGCTTAAACATTAGATCAATAGTTAAAAGATATAATTATGATCAAATAAATAGTATAATTATACACATATTGAATATATATCAGAAAGCTATAAAAAAAAATATCGAAGACAATTCTGTTAAAAGAAACTTTATGTCAATTTTTGATAAAATCTCGAAAAATGATGATAGAGTTTCCGCCAACTTTGAATTTTAATAGAGTCTTTAGAAATCAAATAAGAATATCATAAGACTGTGATAATATCTCATAATCAAAAGTTAGTAGAAAGCAGTTGAGGTGTCAACACCTCACTCTCTCTGAGAGAAAGCATGTAAAATAAAATGCTTGCAGAATATGGTCAGGACCTGGGCCGCAAAACTTTTACAAATACTGTAGAAAATTTTATATTTTTGGTCAAATACTGTAAAAAATTTAATATTATTTGTTAAATACTGTAGAAAGTTTAATAATTTTGGTTAAATACTGTAGAAAGTTTAATAATTTTGGTTAAATACTGTAGAAAGTTTAATATTTTTGATTAAATACTGTAGAAAGTTTAATATTTTTGATTAAATACTGTAGAAAGTTTAGTATTTTTGATTAAATACTGTAGAAAGTTTAATATTTTTGATTAAATACTATAGGAAGTTTAATATTTTTGGTTAAATACTGTAGAAAGATATTTTTGTTTGTTTTTCTCAATAACTCTTAAATAAAAAGGATCAAGATATGAATAGAAATATGTAAAATATAGATATATATTCTAGTATGACGTGGATGACAAATAAAAATTTCAATTACCTGATAATAATGATAATGTTGAGTGTTGTGAGAAGAACATACGGTCCTAGCTCAACAAGGACTAACTATACCCAATATAATTTTTAGAATTATTAAAAAGGGGAAAAAACTTTTAAAAAACTTTAAAAATCTGATGATTTTTTAAAATTTTCAAAATTTTTTTTTCATCAATGCTTGCCTTAGTTTTCTCAGACAATTGTAAAAACTAAAAAATAATTTTCTTAACTAACTTTGTGAAATAAAATTTTAAAAAAATTCCTCTACAAAAACTTATCAGCAAGCTTTGTAACATGTGTTTGGGGAAACATGAAATAATATTTAACCAAATATTTTAATAAATTGATTATTTGAAAATATTAGTTTTCTTTTAAAATTGACTTTCAGATGTATATTGTCTTTAAAGAACTACAAATACACCTGAAGTCCCTTTCCATGTCATTTCTTTGAAGTTTGCACAAAATACAACTTTTGAATCTGAATATATATATTTCCTTTGACCAGAAATGAATAGTGAGGTAGGTTGTGTTCTGAAAAAAAGAATTATTTCATAATTCTTTTTAAACAATGATTTCTCCAAATTTTAATAACATTTTGAACAAGCTGTTTTCCAATGCTTGAATGTTTAATCAGATTCTTGCACTTGTTAATACAAATATAAAAATTTGGCCATTTAAACATTGAAGAAATTCTTTATCTTTATTTTCTTAAAGTACCGTTCTGAGTGAAGAAACTGCTGGGATATAAATAGTCTTCATGCTGTCATTCATCTCACCTAAACTAACACTTTTAGAGGGATTTTTAACATTATGAATGCTATATTTAACCAAGAAAAAAGTCGAAATATCTAACTTTGTGTTAGAAATTTTGTATAGAATGTAAGGAATATCTCATTTTTATCCTGAAGATAAAATGTTTTTGCTATTTTATAATTTCTGAATTATCCCAAAAAGTGAAATATTACGAAGAAAATCATATGGTTTTTGTAATAAACTGATAGAGGAAAAGCTGGCTAACAAGCGACTTGGTAATTTCAAAGAGGTTATATAGTCAGGAGAAAAACTAATGAAATGTAGGAGAAACGTTACCAACGTTAAGTCTGCAAATATGATTAACTTGGTAACATAGAATAATAACAATATAGATAGAACACTTGATGTCACAATAACAAGAAGATTGAACCAGGGGAAGGAGGGGCTGTAACTGATCTAGGATTGAACCAGGGGCAGGGTATGGGCTAGGATTGGACCAAGGGAAGGGTGGGGGCTATTATAGGCTAGAGGATTGAAATTACACCTGACCCTCCAAGGCAATCAGAGTATGGTATTTACGAATGACAAGGATGCTCAAGTTAAACTTTATCTTGAGAAAAATCAGGAAAACACTTTCATTTTCTTTCCTCAAAAACTTTTAAACTCTTACAGAGGAATTGAGTTTTTGCAACAAACTCTTTTTTTCTAATCCCAATATCTTTGCAACCCAGTGTCGTAGACCTTAGACATTTCAAGCCATAAATTCTGTAAGATCAAATAATCTAAGTTTGAAATTTCAAAGGATTACATCGTCAGGTTGCAAAGATATAGGGATTAAAAAATTTGAGTTTGCGTTGCAAGGATTCTCTTCCTTCCTTGTCTCAGCAACATATAGAGAAACCGTTTATACCGTCGTGAACCGAACCAATGAAATTAGGTTGATTTTCGACCGACATTTTAACGTCTTTGTAATTTACCTTGGGATATTGTAGAGAATAGAAAATGTAGCAGATCCAACCATCAGGATATTCTATAATCAAATTTATCGTATAATAAAGAATGATATAAAGTTGTATTTACCGACTGCAAAACACGAAACATGGAGCATAAATACAATTTATGTATTTACCATGAATACTGGAATAGGGTAAGGTAGTCATACAATTCTAGTGATTCTAGCTCATGACCCTCGCCTACGTCAGAACCCAGTACAGGTAGGGCTGGGCGTCGTTCTTAAAGAACAGTCTTTCTTTCACAAGAATGAACGGAACCATCAAGAACAATTCCATCGTTCCAAAATAAAACGTAACGTAAAGAACGCGTTTTAAAAATATTTGAACGGAACGAAACGAACGGAACAGAACAGATTGGATATTAGCTTAAAAAAACGTTTAAAATCAGGAACGCGTTCTTATTATCTTGATACTAACTTAAACTCTACCATTTAAACCAGTGCAGCCTACAGGAGAACATTTTAACCTTCCTGGACATGAACTCTACCATTTAAAAGTTAGCGTACTAGAGATAGGTTGACACCTTTGGTAGAAGTTTACTTGAAGTACGAGAATCTGAATATTTACATCAAAGATTTTATGAAATAACTCAGAGGAATGAACAGATTTTTTTAAGTGTAAACTGTTATTCAGTATTTTGTTTTAAAAGGGTATTGTTTATATCAAATTTTTTTAAATGTTTAAATATCCCTCCTTAAACAAGCCCCCCCCNAATGTCCCGAATAAATGGGCTTTATAGATATAGTTTATTTCGCTTAAAAATCTTTTGCTCAAATATATTTTAATTTGAAATTAATCTTACCACAATATGACTCCTATATAATATTTTTATTTTTTGCCCCTGCTTAATATGGAAGAAAGGTAATACAGTATGGAAGAAAGCTAAAGTTTCCAACGTTACTTACCCGCAATTAAGAGCCCTTGCGTGCAAGTGAATTTAATTGCGCACAATACCGTAATAATTGCGCGCAATAAACGCACCAAAATTGCACGCAACTTTCTTGCGCTTGTGTATCAATTTTTTGATAATATTCAATTTAAACGTTACGGCACGCCATAAATGCAAATAATTTATGCGCAATTCCTTTCAACAAGAAAAATACAATCTAAACTTTGGTAGTGGCATACAATAAACTGAACTTCACTAACAATCTAGTCTCAAATGCTTAGAAAATTTAATTTAGGCTTTATCTTTTGTTTTAACATATTCATTTGCAGCATGATAACCAGAAAACTCTGGCATAGGAAGACGACAGTTTAGACTTAAGCAGTCCCATGTAACTGAATAAATGATTTACTAAGGTACTAATTAATGTTTTATGCTTTCGACATCAAATACACTGTGATGTTGTCCTTTTGTTCCATAGTTTTCTGGTTCTCACTGTACTGTAGCATATCAAATTTTGATTAAACAAACCTTACAATTTTAAACAAAAAGAGTTTCCAATTTGAGCAAATAAAAAATGTATCATATTACATTGCTAATTAGTAGCTGTTGAAACGAGTTAAACTCGGCCCTCGATTATTTGAAAATTAAATTGTATTTGCTGCATATATTTGTAAGTCAAACAGTTAAAATTAATGATTTTTAATTTTAAAAGCAATACCGTTGCACACAATTCCGTGCAATTCCGCAAATATTTAATTGCTTGATTTTTCGCAATTACAGCACAATTGCGCGCAATGAAATGGCGCAAGCGGCAGCAACCATTGCGCGCAATTCCGCGCAACGGAATTCCGATTGGAAACCCTAAAGAAGGCATTTTAAACTATTTACTAACTGTCATGTTTCGTGGGACACCCTATAACTTGTAGACCTTATTTCAATTACAGCTCTATTTTTTTCGATTTACAAAAATTCAATATTTTATCTATACCCTACGTGTTCAGATAAAAAAAAATAGTTTTATCTTTAAGGATTGGACAATTTAAAAAATAATATTGGAAATAAGATCGTTTCGAGGTGGCTTGGACGAAAAAATTAGAAGAATGTGGCTCGGACGAGAAAGTGTTGCGGTTGGCATTCCTCCCCTCACATACAACATATCAAATGGAATAGTAAATTAATGATCTATGCATAAAACAACAAATGCAAAGCACTGCATAAAAAATATTAATGTACGTACAAACATAGGACATGTCTTATTTTGTGGAAAAGTGATTTGAATTTGATGCATTGTAAGGAAGAAAAAAAACGTAATATTAGTCCCTGCTGGAGAAAAAGGTGTTTCGGAATGACAATTTTCTTAACTGCAGTTTTGGAAACTAATCTTTAACAAATAAAAATAATTCCTATGAATCGACAATATATTTTTTTATGGCTGATTCTTTTTATGTTGAAAAGTTTTTGTTAAGAAGTGATGAATAAAAAATATCTCTTTATGTAACTGACTGGTATGCTTTAAGAAACTTTTGATTCCCAAGATAATGAAATTCTGAGTAAAAATATTTATAAAATCTTTTACCTTTAGCCGCTCTTTTTCAGTATACAAGGGTCGGGTCACGGCAACAAATCTGAAAATTAAATCTTTACTTTTGACAGTAAAGATATTCTATATCAAATATAGTTATAGTTTAAATATATTTAAATCAATAATGAGTTATAATAATAAGATATTGTCATTTTTTAGTTTTAAGACTGTTAACTTCTAATAAATTGTGTATGTTTTCATGCAGTAGAAATGCGCAAGTCACTTAAAAATTATAAACTTTGATATCTATTAATTCACACTTGATCTAACAAAGCTTTTGAGGGTATTGTTGTAAATAGGACAATGCCGATATTGCAAGAGGTTTTCAAGAGGTTGTGAATTGGACATTCTTTTAATGAAAGGTCACTTTAATTACATTCACAGTACCTTAAAAACAATTAAAAATATCCAACCTTTCAATAGTGATGCTGAGTGTTAGAAAAACTGATCCAACTCTGAAACAAGTTTTTTACGATAAGAGTGGGGAAAAAGGGGACCTAGTACCAAATTCAATTGATTTGAGCTAGGTCAGTAAACTCTACCTACCGCTGATACAACTACTTAAATCACCAATTCAAGAAACGTGGTTGAATCGTCTTTAGACCTAGCTCAAATTATTTAATCCGGTTCAAAGTGATTTGTCTTACAAATTTCTGCATGTGGGAAGTTGATATTAGGGAAATAAGAATTTTATTCAATTTTGGGAGAATTTTAATCCCATATTTGATGACGCAATTTCATGATCTCGGGTATAAAAAGTTTCTTATTTGTTCCGAGGCAAATAAGTCATATTTTATACCCGGTTTCTTCTGTATTTCGCGGAATTTCATTAAACAAACAGACAGTGTGTTTTTTTGTTGTGATTTAAGTTTTTTTGGTCTGTTTTCGGCTTAAAACAAAGTTTTTTTTAATCCCTCACTACGTTTGGGATTAAAAAACCTTAGATTTTAACATCAAACCAAAAAAGTAAAAATCCCGACAAAAAACAACATAATGTCCCGAATAAATAATAACACAAGGTAGTTGCATAAATAGATAATTAATTCACAAGCAAATTTTAGAAAAAAGTTTCATAACATTTTTTTTTATCTAATAAAAGAGTCATTCATTTTTATCAAGGAGAGAAACTTGGCTTTTTTCCAGATTACTTTATGATTGAGAGGTTATACATGGATGTTACCAAAGTTTACCTTCCAATGTGTCCAAGTCCAAAGATGTAGGGTAAAGTTATGATTGAGAGGTTATACATGGATGTTACCAAAGTTTACCTTCCAATGTGCCCAAGTCCAAAGATGTAGGGTAAAGTTATGATTGAGAGGTTATACATGGATGTTACCAAAGGTTACCTTCCAATGTGTCCAAGTCCAAAGATGTAGGGTAAAGTTATGATTGAGAGGTTATACATGGATGTTACCAAAGGTTACCTTCCAATGTGTCCAAGTCCAAAGATGTAGGGTAAAGTTATGGCGTATACAGAGTTCCTGGGAAAAGGCATTAAAAAAATCTTAAAGATTTTTCTTCTAATAAAAGATGATTTTTAAAGTAGGTTTACGTCATTTTGATCTAATCTATTTTTACATTTTTGTCCCATAGTTTTTAGAGAAGATTATACATCATGGGATGAAAAATTTTAGTTATTTATTCTGCATGCAACTGTTATTTAGACCAGATTTTTAAATTAGAAAAAAAAATGAAATAAGTTTTGCTTTTTGCTATTTTGAATTTGATTAAACATTGATTTTGGTATTTTTGAACCGAATTCTAGTAAAGAGAAACACAGGTATGCCAACCCTATTTATTTTTCATGGATTTTTTAGTTCAGCGTCACCATAGTTTAAGTGGAAGAAAATATTTCCATTTTCTGACAGCGCTGATAGAAGGATTCATAACTCTTATTGGATAATGAGATAGATGTTACCGCCATACTATTTCCATTGGTTCAGAATAGACAACAAACACACAACTGAACCCTGATTGGATCTGGCGCCAATGGACTAGGCTACGCGCGTACCCTAGACACTGTACCTTCTTGGCCCATAACATGCATGTTTTGAACATGTTCTAATTTATAAAGGATTTATAAATTATAAAGAAAATTAAATAGCAAAGTTAAGAACCTGTATTCTTCAGAGAGCTCTGGTAGTCCGAAGAGAAATATTGAAGTTACTAGATACAGGATATCATATCTAAATATAGAGAGTAGACTAGATACAGGATATCATATCTAAACATAGAGAGTAGACTAGATACAGGATATTATCATATCTAAATATAGAGAGTAGACTAGATACAGGATATCATATCTAAACATAGAGAGTAGACTAAATAATAGAAGATGCTAAATACATAAACATAGAAAATAGAATAAATAATAGAAGTTGTTAAATACCTAAACATAGAGAGTAGACTTAATAATAGAAACTGCTAGATACATAAACATAGAAAATAGACTAAATAATAGAAACTGTTAAATATATAAACATAGAGGGTATAATAATAAAAGAAAATGCTAAATACAAAAACATAGAAAATAGACTAAATATTAGAAACTGTTAAATACAACATAAATCGAGTAGACTATAAGCAACTGCTTAATATATAAACATAGAAAATAGACTGACATACTACATTTCTACATACTGTCATAAAACTGTCATCTACCTCCTCTTGTTGCAACTATTTCTCTTTAATGGTTTGAAATTCTACAAATTTTATTTAACAACATTTCAATATTTAACACAAATATTGATTATTTGGTTCTAATCTTCTGCTTCCTTTTAGTCTTTATCAAATTTAAGAACTTGAAAATATTGATTTATTCTTTTTAGTTCTCAGTCAAGTACTGGAGTTGTACAGAATGGATTATGTTATTGAAAATATGACGTATAAGCCAAGCTAGAGCCTTCAATGGATCGTTGTTCGCTCTTATTCTTATTTCTGAGTTCTGACTGAGCACCATTAATCTCATTAGAAGGGGATTATTCGTCCAATGTACTGTCAGGTTTTCTCTTCTATAGTCTTTGTTTATACTTTACAAATTGCTCTATTATAGTTACCAACACATTAATCTTAGTACACTGTATTTCTCCCAACCAAACCAAACTTTAAATATTTCTGATATAAAAAAGCCATTTTAACTTATTTGAAGGATGTTCATTTCTCAAAGTTAAGCCGATGTTTACATACAGTACGCGATATACTACAGGGTGTCCAAATAAAAATGGGAATTGAGACTCAACTTGAAAGTCGTTTTGATTTCTGATATTAAATGCATGGAAAAGAAAGTAAAAAAACGAGGCTGTAGGGTTGACAAGCTTTTCATAAAGTGGTCTTCTTGTATCTTAGAAATTGACGAAGGTATTAGACACTAGGACAATTTTGATTTACTAAATAAATTGAAATTTCAAATTTTACAAAATCTCCGTCAATTTTGAAGATGCAATAATGGTAGATCACATATTGAAGACTAGGCGCTTTCGATATTGTGTTCAAGAAAAAATGCCGCACGGATCGAAGACGAAATAAAAGTCGTCACTGAATTCCCATATTTATTGGGACACCCTGTACATGAAGACGGGGCCTTCCTTTTTAAATCTGAAATACTCACGAGCAAATAGATTGTTAAGTACAATCGATGGCAACGTAGAATTTGTACACTCTCAGTACAGTTGTATTCTGTCGTCACAAGTGTCAATTCAGTTTTGTGTCCGACAAAATCATCAATAATAGTGATAATTTTAGAATAAAGTGCTTTTCTTACAGTAAAATAAGTGCAATTTTATGTTTTTTTTGTTTCTGTTTTTATTCAATCTCAGAAAACATGTCAACTAAGTGAGACAATTTCGTTTTCTTTGTTATATTTGACACTTTTGACGTTGTGTATAATTTGTATAATTGTATAGAGAATACGGCGGAAAATGCTCTAATCAAGCGGAGCGGAAAATAAGACTCATGTCTTAGCATTCGTAGAGGGAGTTGAGGAGTCTAATTTAGGACTCGAGCTTCCAAGGAAAATGCTCTAATTACAGGTGGTGTAACATCCATGCAAAGATGGTATTGCTCTCATTTACAACGGCTCCTTGAACAGCTTTGTCTGATCAGAGCCCGCGATTTAAAAAAAGGCGGCAAAATACGGCTCAGGTCTGAACTGTCGTTGGGCCTTATCTACGGCTTGAGCTTTTAGATTCAAGATGTATCTTATTTTGAGTTCAAAAAAAAGTTTAATATTCTATTTGGTGGATTTTCATGGTAGGAATTGGCGCACTCCGATTTCCGGGTTTGATGAGAACAAGACTCAACATTGAGCCTTATACTTCACTAAAACCAACCAAGGTCGGTTTTATTTTCAACAGGCCTAACTCCTTGAGTCGAGCCGAAGATCTTGTAGCTGTCAATCACGTGACACAAGCTGTCATTAGAGGTGGGTCGAAGATCGGGTCTTAAAGTAGGATCTCAGGAATTACGGCTCGAGCCGAAGTTTTTAAATCGCGGGCTCAGGTATGCAATAGATTTATAACTTTAAAACTGATTATTAAAAGTGACATGCCCACGCGTATTTCTACTCAAGAAAACACATGAGGAATTGATCACTATTAAACCTAGAAAAACGACAATATTTACCACATTATTGATCAAATAAAGGTTTCAAGGGTACCACTGTTAATCGAACATTGTCATCTTTGCATGTATAATCTGCACTTGCATCCCCAATAAACAGTTTGTTTACAGAAAAAAAATGACAAATCTGATTTTAGAGAGGGCGTAAATTCCATGCAGAGGAAAACTCAGATTTTGTTAATTGTTTTGAACATTTTCTTAAAAATAGATACAGTTTCCATTCGCAATAAACGAAAAAATAGCGGAAAACTTGATTTAAAGCGGGGTAGCAGCATCTGTACTAATTCCAAATTTAACTTGTTGCATAGGCCACAACAAAATCGTATTGAGATGTGTTTAGAAAATCCCATTTATCTCAGTACGTAAAATTCCCTTTTGATGCACCCCTTATATAGCTAGATATATCAGTTAAATCCACTTAACAATATATATTAATCCAACGAACTTTGCCGCCGCCCCCTGTACAAACTAAACTTATCTATCAATATATTTTTATATAAACTAATATAGTAAAAAATACTAAATATGGAAATATAATTAGGTATTTCTCTTTACTTACTTTGGGAATTTTGTCTAATTGGGTTAATACAGTAAGGAAAAGAAATATTCTCCCAATGTGTTGCATAAAAAAGTACTATAATACATAGAGCTTCTCCAGGGTAATATATTTATTAAAAAAAACTGCGTTAAATATCACTGCAAACTGGAGGAAAGAAGACGTTTGATAAACACCCTACCGAATTAAATGTATACGTCATAAAATAAAAATTTCAATATTAAAATAATCTATGAAAATTGTCATTATCTATAATGTGCAGTGTTACAGTGTATTGTCAATCCTGCGTTGACTTATGAATTATTATTGAATTAAATGTAACAAATAAACCATTTATCATATAATTCATTTAAGACCTATAACTCTAAACTACCAGCTTGTAGACAGCTAGCTAGAACAAAGTAGTACATTATACAGGGTGAGACATCAAAACCAGATGAATTTTCCACTTCTAGAGAGATTAATGTGCATTATGCCTAACCTCAATCAATCCTATAGACATGGAGTTAGATTATATTCGATAACATTTATCTTACAATATATAACCTGAGCTGAAAACTTTAGAATGAAATATCCAGATATCCCGTCGAATAATTAATCTGAAGTTTAAAATCATGCATTAATCAAGCAATATGTAATCTGGAGATTAAGAAAAAGAGTAGATTAAGCCTTAATCCTGATATCCACCATTCTAAAGTTTTCAGCTCTGGTTGTTTTTAACCCAGTTTTCCTTCAAAACAACTATATAGAAAATGAATTAAATTTTGTAATCCGGGAATTAAGTTCAAACTAATTTTAAAACTTTATCATTAGCAACAGTTTTTAAAAACATATAAATGCAATTAGACACAAAACATGTCAAATTAAAGTAAAACTTTGTAAAACTGAAATGTAAGTTTCACTTGAAATTATATCTACAAACTCCCTTTAAGACATTTTTAAAGTATTTATCAAATTCCCTAACCTCGTAAAACTAACATCTTACGAAGTACGATCCTGCCTGTGTCATATTTTGATCACTAATTAAAAATCCGTCATGAAAGCTTTTTAGACTTTATATACTTTAATATCAAAAGCTTAAGCAGAAGCCCAACGAAGTTATATGCCCATGCCGCGTTGAATTTCAAGACAGAGATAGAGACTGTTCTATTCACGGCGCGCTGATCCTAGCCTGTCCTAGCCGCGGCGCTCGGCCCCCTAAAATGTCACAGCCGTAGCGCTCGGCCCAGAAAGCGTCTTAACCCGACCTAACCCAAAAATATATACTAATCTATCTCTTTCTTGCAATTTAATGAGTGAAGCGCATGTAACTTCATTAATTGGGCAACTGCCTTGAGATGAAAACTTTAGAATGGGAAATCCTTAATCCCGATCGGTTAATTAATCTGGAGATTAATAACAAGAAGAGAACAAGCATTATTTAATCTGGAGATTAAGAAAAAGAGGAGATCAAGCATTAATCTCTATATCCACCATTCTAAAGTTTTCAGCTCTGAAAGTATTTAGACCGACAAAAAAAGTTTACTGAGGACATAAGACAAATTTTATCTAACGTTTGAAAATGGATTTCAAAGGTGACTGACTTAAAGGTGAACCACGTCAACCAAAGTGTATTTCACGAAAGATTAAAATCTTTCACGTTTTTAATCTTAAGTTCTCTAATTAAAGAGCTCTATAAAAAATGTTTTGAATTTACAATAGTAAACGGTTAATTTTGCTTCATAGTGGAGCTACAGTGATTTCCAGAAAACTCGACTTTTAAACTTAAGTTATGACTATAAATATTCCAATGAACATGATCCATAGCAAATGTGCAGTGCAACCAGACCCCTTTCACTTAATAAGTTATTTAATAACTTAGTGGTGAAGCTATTTGCGTTTTAACAATCTCAAATACACTTCAGTATTGCTGTAAAAATGTCTTTCTACTCTACAGTTTTCTGGCTATCACTGTTCAAGGTTTCAAAGATGTAAGGGAATAGAGTCGTTGCCACAAACTCTGATTTTCTAATCCCTATATCTTTAGAACACAATGTCGTAGACCTTAGATATTTCAAACTATGAATTCTGTTAGTTAAAGTGATCTAAGTTTAAAATATAAAAAGTTTACACCATCATGTTGCAAAGAAATAAGCATTAGACAATTTGAGTTTGTGACAAAAACTCAATTTCTTCTTTTGTCTAGTTGACAAACTGACCTAATAGCATTAGTTGTAATCCCAAATACTGAGATGATTGTAAGTAGAACCCCCTCTGCCCAGTACTTGATATTATCTAGATCTATATCCAGATAATCCAACACCAGTTCATCACTGCACACCAAACCTTTCGTTAAATCAACTATTGAGACGGGGCTAACTTTGAACTTTGGCTTCACTTTAGTCTTTAGTCTTTAGAGGGGGTGCAGTGCCGCCATCTGCCCCGCGAAATGGTTGCCAAACCTCTAGATTCGCAGATGTGTATTTAAAAAGACCTGGCGCTCTACCGCTATCCTTTAGAATATATGTTATATAGAAGTAAGGCATAAAAAATGTTGAAAAATATGTAATATTTCAATAGTTATGTAATGTTATTTGGATAAATAAACACTGCATAATTATTTGAAGATTAAATTTTTTCTTTAAAAGATGTTATTTTTTACTTCTATAACATGTATTCTAATGTTTAGGGGTAGCGCCCACTAAAGTTTCAGTAGAAGTAAATATTTCCATTTTCTGATAGCGCTTATAGAAGGATTCATCTCTTATTGGATAATGAGCTAGATAGAAAGATAGATGTTACCGCCATACTATTTCTATTGGTTTAGAATAGAAAACAAACATATGACTGAACCCTGATTGGATCAGGCGCTAATGGACGCGGCATACAGGAGTGCGCCAGGTCATTATAATACTCATCTGCGAATACGGAGGCATGCCCTTGATATAAAGTTTGTTTTGCACAATCATTGTCATAAATGTTTTTCATATTAGTCCATAAACATGGGTTTAATATTACGACAAATATTATAGTTCTCTGTCCGTCCAACTAGCTGTAGCATAGATCCTTGGAACTATTTATGTCGAGTATATAAACATTTACAAACTGAGTACTTGTACAATTATTAAAGTAGCTAAACTCCTCTAAAACAGGATTGGCCATTTTTATTTTGATCAGTTAAATAATTTTGCTGAAGTTAACAGTTACTTCAGAAAAATTGAATTTTCTTCATATTTAAAAAGATAGGTTTCCTGGCGTTGGAATTGTTCATTCTTGGTTTTGTACGGATTTCTAGCTTCTGAAAATATTCTAAAAAGGATAAAGAATAATAACAAAGTATAAGAAAAAGTTGAGAGACATCAGACATAACATAATATATTAAATTTTAAAATAAGAAAAAAAGTATTACTAAAAACTGCTAAAAATATAAATGTGTATAAAAATTATATTGTATTTTTGACCCCATGAAATAATATTACGTTAAGGTTATAAATTTATTGAATGATATAAAAATATAAAAATGGGGGCAATCAATTCCCAACTTTAAACAGTGTCAAAAATATTGAAACTTTGTGATAAATATTTGAAGGATGTTCATTATCTCTAGACAGTTTTCTGCAATCTTTGATTGAAAATTGTCATTTTGTAGAAACTTAATCTTGACATTTTTAATACAACATTAGAAAGTTTGATATCGATGAAATAGTTTCTTGACAGAGTTTTCCTTTAACATGAGGATAAAAAATGCTTAGAGTAGCTACAGCGTACATCAAACAAAATTTCTTCTTTTTTCATTTTTCATATCAATATAAAAAACAATTTTTACAAATGTAAGTCTGGGTACATTTTTCATCTTGTAAAATCGTTCATTCCACGTTCTTTAACAAATGGTTAGAGCTGAATCGCCATTTTAAAAAACTTTTGTGATCGTTAACAATGCTGATCGATCGTGAATTTCGTAAATTTTCCTTTGCTGACGGGGGGGTGGGGGTCAACCACTTTAACATTCCTCTCACATTAGACTTAAAACTTTTTGCCTGAGTCCTTTACCAGAATAAATCTATATTTAGACCTACTTAAAGTCATTGGATTTCAACATTCTATAGCTCTTTAGATAGCCTTAACCTTATTCAGGCTGACGTCTGGTTTACCAAAAATAGTCGGGGGGTGGGGGGGGGGGGGGGGGGGGGGTCCAGGGACCGCCCCATCTATTTCCTACAAATTTATAATATATGATCAAAATAAATGCAAATTTGCAAAATGTCAAATATTTATTGAAAAAGCAAGTTATTAAGCAAAAAATGTGCAAAAACAAAAAGTCCACGAAATAAAATAAGCTATACATTTTTTGAAATTGCCATGTAACAGAAATAATTTCCATTTAATTAATTCGCATTTTGTAGTTAAGTAAAAAACAACATATATTACAGTGTAAATGTCCTCTACAGAAATGATTTGACGACAGGGTGTCCCACAAAACATGACAGTTGGTGAATAGTTTTGAATGTATTCTTCCATATCAAGTATTATTTAACAAAGACTTTTTGCAGTTTATTTTGCTAAACAAATCTTTTACTCTATTATATTTTGCTTTGAAATCAACTTTATTATAATAATACTACCAAGCGATGTTCTTTTATCATTCTCTTTGGTATCAAAGAACCTAACAAATTATGGAAGAAGACATTTAAAACTATTCACCTACTGTCATGTTTCCTGGGACACCCTGTAGGTACCTTTTACTAAGTGATTTAATTTTCCAACCTACTGTTAAAACTAAATTTGCTAAGTTGCTAAGTTACCAAAAAGAAAAATTGTCTTTAATGTCAACTTATTATTCCAAGGATGAACGAATTTTGCAATGTATAGAAATCATTTGATAAGTATAGAAACTTGTCTACTCAGACCATGCATTGATCTGACTAAGAAGAAAACAAAAATACACGTTTGCTGTGTACAATGTAGTTTTGACTGTGGTTCCTCTATTACTCTGGTAGTAGAACACGGACTCTCGGAGCCGGAGAAAAGATGAAGGGATGAAGAGAGAATTTGAGGAGAAGGAGGTTTATTCGGAGTCCTAACCAAGACCCCAGAAGAAATTGTAAAATTTTAACAAAAATATTTTCCTAATCTTATAATAATGTACGCAGTACGAACCTTGTGTTCATATCAATAATATCTTAAGAATAAGAAGACAAAATATTTAAAGTTCAATTACAATCGATATAAGTAAAACTAAAGAGAAGGATTTCTTATAAAACTAGTTTTATAAAACACTGAATCAGAGATTGTAAACAGGAAGGCAATAAACCAGTTTTTGAGAAGTCCCAGCACGTTACAGTTGAATAAAAACAAAACCCTACCCCATACACTCCCTCTACCCCCGCCCCCTCCCTACCTAAGTTTAACTCACATTGAAGTTATTGGACGTAACTTCAATACATAAACCACCTTTCTTATAAACTTAGATTTAGTGTTTCATGAAATCAAAAGAAGAGGTTTCCACATAAGTTTATAAGTTGTATGCTCCGAACCAGTACAAGGATCTTCTGATGGTTTGTTTACTCGTACCAGCCCATCTAGTGTACCTAGTGTGCGGTTGTATATATTAGTGTGCTTTATGAACCAAAATTTAAAGGGGGGGGGGGGACTATATTTTTTGAAACCATGGGATAGTTGTATAGTGAACATAAAAAAATAAACTTTATGTAATCGGAGAACGTATTGCTCTTCGTTTTTTTTGTAGAAGATTGGTCAAAATGAGGTTGTATCTCAATTTTCAATCCTGATATATTAGTCTATTTGCAGTTGGTTTATTTGAAAACAACTTCAAACCACGATTATACGACTCAGTTACATTTCTTTGCATACGAAGTGCGTAGTACGAGCAAAATGTCATAAAAAAGTTTTAGAACTTATGTTTTTTGTCTAGTTTTCCTTAAATTATGCAACTTTTAAATAATCCAGTTTATAAAGATAAGAGGCTTTGTTTAGCTAATCACAATATCCACCAACAAATATCGACTTTTCTTCCATTTTCCTAAAGACTTAAAATCTTAGTTGAATTAGTATTACCGTGTACGTCATGGATATTACTAACGCTTTAAAGAAATTGAGTTATTGTCACACACTCAATTTTTTAATCCCTACATCTTTGGAGTCTAATAGTGTAAACCTTTGATGTTTCAAAATTAGGCTATTTGAAATATAAAAATATAAAACATATGATTGCAAAGATATAAGGATAATAAAACCATGGTTTGAGGATGGGGCACTTTATAACGTTATAAGTAAAGACTTACACAAGTGGTTTTAAAATTCCTCTTTATATAGATTTGATTCCCTCAAAGTTCAAATTCGAAGAATATCTAATTTCTTTAGTTTTTTTTGGGCTTCTGAGTATATATTAATAAAATTCAGAACTAAGAAAGCTTTCAACAGATTAATTCAATTCTTAATTTCCTGCTTTGTGAATAAACAATAGCTTAGTTAAAATTTCAAATTACTAACTTCTAAAGAAATATATCCTATTTAATAAAATACAATCTCATAATTGTTTTAGAAAGTTGGCAAAAACTTCAAGGAAAAACGTGTAAATTGTTTTTTTATAATAAGCTGAATTCTTTTCCTTTAAAATGACGCTTCCAATCAATGTTTGCCATCTTTTAAAAATCATATTTATCAGATGTTTACAGTATTCTATTCAAGAAAAATTAGGTAAAAAGACAAGGCACTCTAAACGTAAATAATATACGTAGGATTGAAATATTTAAGTTTTCAATTATAACTCCTCCAACTGAAACGAAATGTTTTGTATTTCTTATTTGTTACACGATTATGTTGTTTTCTCATACTTAAATCTAGAGAGGATACGAGGTCGCAAGGTCGAACCAGTCATGTTGCATAAATTTGACCTTTCCCTTCTGAATGAGGGAGATATTTTTTATATTCACGAAACCTCTTAATATTTTTCACATGGCTTTCTTTCATAAAAAACCGAGTCTTAACACACACTTATTTTTTTAAATCCTGTGTTTGCAACCTGATGGCATTTCCAACAGAAATCATAGTTTTAAATGCCAAGGGTTTGCAACATTAGATTGCAAAAATGTTAGGATTAAAAATTTACACTTTGTGTTATGGTCCAATATGCCTTTACACCATACAACAAGATAAACCACTTTTATCTTTTGTACATACATATACAAATAAATCTTTTGTACATACATATACAAATACATTTCGCAAATTTTATTTGTTTTTCTCTTATATCTGAAAAGAGCAATACAGTACTATTAATTAATTTCGTTTATTCAGTTGTTTTCAATACTGTAGACTTAACTTTTTTAAATATTAAGAAGAAAAAAATATTTTAAAAGTTTTTATTAACTGTTACATGATGTTTCAGATGAAAAATCAAGCTCAAATTAAATATGAAATTTAAAATCTGAAAACATGTAAATTAATGATATTTATATATAGACATAGATGCTTAAACTCGGTGAAGTTTAGTATTAGAAATTAAAATCAACTTTTTATATAAATGCTATATTTGTCGCCAAAGGAACCACATTTATTTTATTCCTTCAACCGCCACAAATACAAATTTTAAATTTTACCTTTTTATATTGAACCGCGTTAAATAAACAATTTAAAAACAAACAAACTATGAAAATAAATGTTCCGTACAGTGCAAAACCACAGCGTGGTTGAATGCAGAAATATTCACTAAAAATATACGATATCAGCGGCTGAACTAACTTTTGCTTCTCATACAACTTCAATTGCTACTGTTGAGTTGTTTTCTACCAAGATTAAAGCAATGCATCTATAAAGTTGTAAATGTTATTTAAGTGCAACAAAGTTTCAAAGATTATAGGTTCTCTCCCAAAGGAATTTTTCCAAGTGGCAACTTCCCAAATGTGCAATTTCCCAAGCAGCAACTTCTCCAAGTCTGGCTGAGCCCTCATTGTAGCCAGCAGCGTCTCAGAGAGCATAAACTAACCGATTTTGCCACTTGGAAAATTGTCCGGCTCGGGAAGTCGCCCGTGGGAATAAACTTAAAACCGATGTTTTAACGACAGAGCAATGAAATCTATAAATGCAGAGTTCCATGATGTCACCATTAAATAGCTTTAAAATGTATTCAAAATTGCTGTACAGATTGTTTAACAGATTAAAATGTGTACGAACTACTAGTTTAACACGATTTATTCGCAAAAAAATACATCTATACTAGGATAAAGATTAAAAATGTGTATACTTTACAGATAATTTAAAACAATTACACAAGAGCCGGAAATTCAAGAGAGTATCGTTAAGTTTCTTTTTTGTGTAGATTTCGATTTAAGAAACTAGAAAACAAAAATAGAATACAAAGGAAAAAATAATAATATTTTATCAACAAAAAAATTGGTGTCTACAAAACTGTCTAACTCCATTGTTAAAACCGTGTTTCGATACTGGTTTTCATCCCGATATCCTGTATTAAGTTTCCGATACTGGGTTTCATCCCAATATACTGTATTAAGTTTCCGATACTGGATTTCATCCCAATATCCTGTATTAAGTTTCCGATACTGGGTTTCATCCCGATACCCTGTATTAAGTTCCCGATTCTGGGTTTCATCCCGATACCTGTATTAAGTTCCCGATACTGGGTTTCATCCAAATATCCTGTATTAAGTTTCGGATTCAGTTTTTTAGTTTCAGTGTTTAAAGTTGGACGTGTACTGTACAGGCTGTGTTACAAAGTATGCGTGTTGTATACATTGTACAATACTAGCTATAAGTACATAATGCTAAATAGCTGTGCATAAGCTATCACAAAGTTTTATTTTTGTTAAACAGATTTTATTTAAAGTTGGATAACAGTTCAACTTTTTTCAGCTTGTCCAAGCTTTCAGGCAGATTTCCGTATTCTCCTGAAACATCAAATTTATAAAGTGAATCAATTCTAAATTAACTTTCATAATTTTTAATTTGTAATGTATATTCCAAAATAGAAAATTACAGAAAGTCTAAATGATTATTGCTAAATTGAAAGGGGAAAATGTGACCCAAGCATGATTTAGTGTCAATTTTGTTTAAGGTTTTATGCCCACAACTATTGATGTGAAATAACTTTGCTGGTTTTTGGTACTTTTTGATGTTTTCAATTTTTAAAAGGTTCCATTTTTTTACTCTGAGAGAAGATATTCACAAAAATGAGCCAAAAAATATCATTTTTTGGTTAGTTTCTGCCTTTTATTTTCTCTAAGGATAACATTTTTAATGAAGTCCACAAGAGAATAGTTTTAGTTGATCCAGTTCTGAAATGTTGGAGCTCTCGTAGGTGCACAGTATTTGTGTGGTGCCCTTTAAAAAGTAGAAAATTCTAGAAAAACAAAAAGTTATTTCCTATCATAAAGGCAGTCGCTCAAATTAGTAGATTCCAATTGAATATTTTCTTTTCAATTCAGTTCCAAGTTGTACCTCGGATGCGGGAGTTCTTAGGGTCAAATGGGGACTTGATGTGAAGTGTTGCAGGATAAACAGCTCCTCTGCTTTCTGTTCATGAAAAAAAAAACATTTTAAAATATTACTTTCAAATTTTTTTTATTTCAATTATTTATCTTTTATTTTCTTTTTCTTCTATTCAAAAAAACGTCACCGTAAAAAGTTGCACGTAATGTCCCAAGAACAAAGGTCCTTGAGTTCAGGGTTTTAGATTCATGGGGTTTTCCTTGAATAGTGTGGGGACTAGAGATGAGCACTAAGGGACTAGGGGACTAGGAATGGGCATTAAGGGACTAGGGGACTAGGAATGGGCACTAGGGAACTAGGGGACTAGGGATGGGCACTAAGGGACTAGGGGAATAGGAATGGGCACTATAAGGAACTAGGGGACTAGGGATGGGCACTAAGGAAATAGGGGACTAGGAATGGGCAGTAGGGGATTAGGGGACTAGGGAACTAGGGAAGGGCACTAGAGGACTAGGGATAGGCACTAGGGGACTCGGGCTGGGCAAGTTCCCAACTTTTTCTAGCCGTTCCGTTAACATTAGTTTACAACAGTTAAAAAAAATGTTCAGGTAACTGTTAGTTATAAAGGTAAGAATGGAACATTTAGTTTCGTTTTTTAGATCGTTACCATTTGGTAACGATCTCAATTTTATTGACGACATTAACGGAAGATATTCCACCGTTAACAGTTGCTTTTTGAAATTTACGATTTGTTAAATTGTTAACCGTAATTTTGTTTTAAAAAAAAGCTAATCCGTTTCGTTAACGATTTAAAAATTACTGTTATTGACGTTTTTTAACGGACTCTTTCGTAGATTTTCGGAAACCTCCGTTTCGTAACGGAACTTTACCCAGACCTACTGGGGACTACCATTAAAATGATATTGCAAATAATAATAAAAAATATGATGCAGGNGAATCTCACCTATTTGATATTCTCCATCTTGCAACCAGGCCGCAGTAATCTTTTCATTCTTATTTTCAATATAAGCATATGCAATCTCCTGAAATATATCCTGATATAAGCATATGCAATCTCCTGAAATATATCCTGTATAAGCATATGCAATCTCCTGAAATATAACCTGATATAAGCATATGCAATCTCCTGAAATATATCCTGATATAAGCATATGCAATCTCCTGAAATATATCCTGATATAAGCATATGCAATCTCCTAAAATATATCTTGATTTAAGCATATGCAATCTCCTAAAAAATATCCAGATAAAAGGATATGCAATCTCGTGAAATATATCCTAATATAAGCATATGCAATGATGCATCTCCTAAAATATATCCTGATATAAGCGTATGCAATCTCCTAAAATGTATCCTGATATAAGCATATGCAATTTCCTGACATATATCCTGTATAAGCATATATAAGCATATGTAATGTCATGAAATATATCCTGTATAGAGTATAAGCATATGCAATCTCCTGAAATATATCCTGTATAAGCATATGCAATCTCCTGAAATATATTCTGATATAAACATATGTAATCTCCTGGAATATATCCTGATATAAACATATGTAATCTCCTGGAATATATCTAGAAATAAGCATATATAATCTCCTGAAATATATCCTGATATAAGCATATGCAATTTCCTGAAATATAGCCTGTATAAGCATATGCAATCTCCTGAAATATATCCTGTATAAGCATATGCAATCTCCTGAAATATATCCTGATATAGGCATATTCAATCTCCTGAAATAAATCCTGATATAAGCATATGCAATCTCCTGAAAAATATCCTTATATAAGCATATGTAATCTCCTGAAATATATCCTGAAATAAGCATATGCAATCTCCTGAAATATATCCTGATATAAGCATATGCAGTCTCCTGAAATATATCCTGATATAAGCATATGATATCTCCTGAAATATATATCCTGATATAAGTATATGCAATCTCCTGAAATATATCCTGATATGCGCATATGTAATTTCCTGAAAGTAAAAACAAAACCTGAAAAAGGTTGAGTCTTTGCCACAAACTCTGATGTTCTATTACCTATTTCTTTTCAACCCAACGTCATAAACATTTGATGATTCAAATAATGAATTCTGTAAGATCAAATAAATTAGTGTTAAATAAAGAAAATCGACAATAGAACAACAACAAAATTATCAAACATAATAAAATCAATATCAATGACTGACATCAGTCAGACGAACCTGTTCCAAGTAGAATGCATGATCAGCGCGTCTAACATGTCCAACATATTCACCATTTCGAAGAACTCCTTCTAGGCCCACCAAGCACACAGAACTTAAAACATTTAAAAAATCCAAAACCCTTTTTTATAAATTATTTTTGATGTTTTTAGTATATATAAGATATATATTGTACGCTTTTAGGATCAAAAGACACAAATCTAGTGGGGTAGGTTCAATAGGCCTATGATAGGCCAGGTACTGTTAAAAGTCTGGCAGTGCCATTAAGTTGAAACCGAGCAGGCATACGATAGGGGGGCCAGCACTTGCCGGGCTTACCTGTACAAGGGGTCGCGATTTGTCCCGTTCGAATTCAAATTGACCCGACTTCACCGTGGGATAATTTATTAAAATAACTAAAGTTTCAGATGCATTGTTAAGTGCATTGAGGACTGAGAAGTGTCTGTCAAACATTTTTATATTTACAATCTGCACAATAAGAATTTTCTTATATGCAATTTCTCCATCATCATTTTCTTTTTTTCCTAGAATTGAGTTTTATTTTTAGATTTATCAAAGAACAGTGCTGGAGGCTCTGCTCTGCCCAGTTTTATATAGAATTAAACTCAACTTTGCGGAAAGGTTTCAAGGAAACAGTGTTAAGTTAGGATCTGTATTTATACAGGGTGTCTCACGAAACATGACGGTAGCAAGACTATTTGAACTTCGTCTTTGAATTTATTTGTCAACCTGATTTTTGAAGTAAAATTTTAGAGTTAATTATCAACTCTGGTCCTGCCATTTCCCAAATGTGGTCTGCTTATTTGTCCTTTCAATTTTACCCGAGAATATGAAGAATTTCGTTAACATTTCGACAATTTTGTTTCAAATTAAGCAAAAATGAAATCTGAACAAAGTCTTAATATCTCTGGTTTTGTGGTAACTGTTTCAAGAATCATACATGTTAAAAAAGGTTGACGACTAAATGTCACAAATAAATTCTAAGATCACAGACAACATTTAAGTCGTCATGCTACTGCCATGTTTCGTGGGACACGTTGTTTATATATATTATACAATATTCATGGGTAAATTTAAGGTTCTTATAAAGATAAGCGTCAGGGAGCACATTTGATTGTGACATATAGGACCCCTGCGCCCGAAACTGAAAACAGGGTATCGTCATTGAAATCCAGTATCGAAAACCCGGTTTCATGAATGGGGTTATAGGCAGTTTTGTAGACATCACTAATGTTATCACGAAATATTATAATAGCTGATTTATTTATATTTTAAATTCTTTTTTAATTTCTTAAATCAAAATCTACACAACTGTTTACACCCCAAAAACAAAACTCTGGAGTTTTGTTCAACAGTACTCTCTATAATTTTGGGCTCTGGGAACTATACAGGGCGGAAACGTCATGGGGGTGTGTCTGTACCAAAAGAGTGTGTGTAAGTTTTACCGAACCGAAGGTGTGTACTGTAGGTTTATACAGTACATACGAATCTCGGTATTTGTACAGTCTAGGAGAGTACATTTGTTTATTGTTAATTGTTTACTTAAAAATAAGTTTAATATACAGATATTTTTTATATATTTAAGTCAACACTATGCAAAGAATATAACTTGATTAAAGTTTACAATAAATATAGTCGTTATACAAGTTTAATTATAATTGACAACATTGTTCTGCAATTTCCTTGACTGTAATCATGTTGTGTGTCTGTACCAAAAGAGTGTGTGTTAGTTTAACGTACTGGTCTGCAAAGCAGTGCGACTGGCTTTCTCATGATTAGTTAAAAAACAGTATTTTATCATTTTTTATTCTATAAACTGTCTTACTCTTTTACTGATAAGCAGACTTTCTTTTTTCTTGGCCCAGCAGTAATAATCTCCTGAAATAAATATATCAAATCAGATTTTAAGTTTTTTAGTGTGTTTGTTTTTCTGCATTCTAAATGTTAAAACATGAAAACTGGTTCACCGAGATGACCGTTTTATTTGACGAAGTTGATAAGAACTGCACAAACCTCCATCACTGGGATTTAAAGGCCTCAAGCTCTTAAGAAAATATCTATGAGTATTTTGCCAATTACTTCTTAAAAACCAAACCTAACAGCAAGTGCATTGCAGTAATATAATGTACATATAAAGGGCTACAGAAAAGCATAAGTGAGATAGAGCGGTTAAAAGAAAGCCCAAGGCGTTTCGACACTTCAAAGTCGACCCTGTCTTAAAAATTGAAGAGACTTTTTATATGCATTGCTGAATCTATTTGTATTAGTGAAGGTTTTTATTAAAAGTTAACATTGAATTGTTGCCTTCAAAACTTAAGATTTTTAAAAAATTGGAAATCCGCAATTAAAACAGAAAACCCTGCAGCATTTTTATTGTCATTGTTTTAAAATAGAACCAAAAATATATGCTTGCAGAACAAAAAAATACGGAGCATCGAAAGAATCGGGGATCTAATGAATCAGGAATTAGACAAATTCGAAGCCCATTTTAACCATTTTATGATGTCTAGCTTTAGAGATCTCGAGTAAGTTATTTTGGAAAAGCTATTCTGAGTACATATGTCATATTTTTTATATAAATACACATATTATAAAGATTTATACACTGTCGGATATGTATTTTTATCATATCTTATAAATACCTCCCTCTCAGTCCACACCCCTCCAGACTACCCCCCCTCAATTTCAGGGGTTTATGGTTAAATCATTTATAGAATATTTCAGGGGTTTATGGATATATCATTTATAGAATATTTCAGGGGTTTATGGATAAATTATTTATAGAATGTTTCAGGGGTTTATGAATAAATTTTAGATTTTAGAGACTATTTCTGTAGTCTGCGGACAATTGCATTATTGGAATTCCATTATTGTAATTAAACAAGATTCTATTTGTTTTTTTTTCATAGAAAAACATTAAATTAAGAGATATTTTCATGAAAAGGGCAATTTCACAAGAATACTAATTATGTCCACATTAGTAAATTTAAATTTTAAATTTTCTATTTTGTATTTTCCAAACACTGATACTGAATTATCCCCTTTATACTGAGATTAATATACGTGGTATAAGTAGGGCTGGGCAACGTTCAATTAACGGAACAGAGGTTTTCGAAAATTAATGGAATACTTCGTTAACGAACGGCAAAACCACTAATTTTCAAACCATTGGCAAATCAGATTAGCTGCTTTTAGAAAAAAATTAACGGTTTAAAACGTAAATGGAACGGATTTTTGAAACGGTAAATTTCCTTGTTTTTTTGCTTAAAATTGCATTGAACTTTTTTTAATTTTACGCCATTAGCGATTTTTAACCGTTAACAATTTTTGGGAGCTTCGCGCCATTAATAAACTGTAAATGACTGGAATTAACTGTTAATGTTTGTTGAAAATTTTCTGTTAACGCCGTTAATAACTAGAGATCATTAGTTAACGGTAATTCTAAAAAACCTGTGAATGCTGATAACGAAACAAACGTTCCGTACTTTTTCTTAAAATTAACGGCTACCTGAAATTTTTATTTTTTAATGGTTTGAACTATATAACCGTTAACGAAATGACTAGAAAAAGTAGTTGGAATATGCCCAACCCTAGATATAAGTAGGTTTAAGAAACCTGGAGATTAACTCTAAATTATCTAATTCTAAAGAGATTATTGATGTGTGATATGTTTAAGAACTCTGGAGTTTATATCCTTCTAATGAGAGATTAAAATGTGAGATATGTATTAGAAACAAGGTTATCTCTAAATTATCTCTTTCTGATTAGATTAATATGTGTGATATGTTTAAGAAATCTAGAACTTATCTCTGAATTTTCTCCTTCTTATGAGATTAATATGTGTGATATGTTTAAGAAACCTAGAAATTATCTCTGAATTTTCTCCTTCTTATGAGATTAATATTGTGATATGTTTAAGAAGCCTAGAACTTTTCTCTGAATTTTCTCCTTCTTATGAGATTAATATTGTGATATGTTTAAGAAGCCTAGAACTTATCTCTGAATTTTCTCCTTCTTATGAGATTAATATTGTGATATGTTTAAGAAACTTCAGGATTATCTCCTTTTATCTTATAAGATATACGTATTACGTAGGTATATGCTTTCTAGACTTTCGGAAAAATGTGCGCCCATTAACTATTTTAACTTTTAATTGTGACTTAATCTGTCAGCATCCTATCTTTTTACAATATAAAACAATAACAAAAAAGTTTGTATGTAATAAATGCCCTACTCCATAAGGGTTTCTCAAACCCGTATCAATCCAGGTACAACTCAATCTCACTTTACTATCAATGTCAAACCGGACACAATCTTGAGCTATCAATGTCAAACACAGACACCAACTCGCAAACTATCGCTGCCAAACACTGGGCACAATCTTGAGCTATCAATGTACAACACCGACACAAGCTTGTAACTGTTCTATCAATGCCAAACACTGGGCACAATATCAACTATCAAAGGGGAGTCTATTCCAACTGATGTTTATTTAGATATCTTTGTTATAG